>NC_137914.1:9255462-9302962 GCF_963457725.1 Sprattus sprattus
TCTGGTTTTTATTCACAGTCCCAGCCCTGTAAATGGGAAACAAACATAGTGACTCAGACTGAGCCATAAACATTCCCAACCAATCAACACAGTGCTTCAGGAGCGCGAAAGGGAATGGTGTCATTTGATTGGCTGTTGAGTGAATCATGTCTGGGTCTTTAATTGCAACCGTGGGCTCAGACGGAGAGGCATGAAAGAGCCAGGCAGGAGCATACCCCCCTCATAATAGCTGACATTGGCACTGATCCGACCAATAGAGACAGAGCACAATTAAATCCCGCCCACACTGGACGGGAAAACATTTCATCGCTCTCCATTGACTTTGTATCGTGTTAAGATGCCTCCTTGTCATCTCCTCTGCTTACCAAAAAACTGAAACATGAAACCAGGTGTGTGACGGCATGCATTACCAACAAGGTAAAGAACACAGAACTAAACTGCCAAACCAAAAATGAAGCCTTAAAGGAGATTCAGCGTTAGCTATCTGACAGGCTAGCAGACTTCTGATTAAGCTTGGTGATGGCAGTGCTAGCTGGCTAACACAGCCGAAGCAGTCTCTTGCAAATCACAAGTCAAGTTGGAATAAAACCATCTCAAACATGACTTCCTTTACTAGACCCTTGAGTTGGCTGGTTTATGGTTTATGGTCCACTTACAAACTTTTCACTGGATACTCTTCTCAGGCCAAGCTTTTTTTCATTATTTTATATCATTGGGTATGTAACTTTCATAAACAAAGGGCTGTGTGCCTCGATCTTCATCCTCTCTGTCTCTATTGCCTGAATCCACGTTTGGCTCTATAAAGGCTGTTGTTGTTTTTGGTTATTCAGCTAATAAAAACTCAGTTCTGGGTTCCTTACCTTGTTGGTAGTGCATTCTATCACACAGCAGCTTTAAAGCCCCATAATGTGAGAATTGGTATTTTGTTTTGCTACTGAGCTCCCTCAGAGGTGGCAGAGCGTAGTTCAATTCTACACAACTGTTGCGAATACAAATCAAGCTTTGAGATCCCCTTATGGACAGTGGTACACTTGTTGAAAAGCTTAAGGATATGAAACCAGCGAAGCATGCCAACTGATTAGGTAGAGTAATCTTACAAGATTTTACACAAACATGACTCGCATACACTGCAAAAAATGCCCTTCTAGATTTAAGACAAATAATTACATATTTAAGCAGGATTTTGCTTAAAACAAGCAAATTTGGCTGCCAGTGCGTTAAGCAAATTTGGCTTGTTAAGATTTCTTAAAATAAGTAATATTTGCTTGAAATAGGCAAAAATAACCTTACCAAGAAAGCACTAGGTAAGTACAATTTAGCTAGAAACAAGACCAACTAGATTTTTTCATCTCAATATAAGAGTAATAACACTAGGTTAGAAAAGCATTTTTGCAGTGTAGTTTTATTTATTGTGACATCGGAGATGAACACTAACATATACACATTTTTGTTTTGCTGAAATACTGCTTGTGTTTTCAGCCTATGTACATTATGAACAAGGTTTCAACCTTCTGAGGCTTATTTGGCATGAGATTGATGAAGACCGAGATTCATTTATTTGAATGCTAGTCTGAGACGGGACTGAAGTCGATCTGCACCTGCAAAAACTACAAATCTCTGTGTGACAGGGATGACACAGATATGGTTACAGCCTACGTGGCATTCTTTCATAAATAACGTTGTCAGGGATGTTCATGATAAACTACAGAGTCGACAACTTTACTCACACAACCAAACATCAAGCAAGCGCAACACAAGACATAGGAAGACAGCTAATACGTTATTACGGACTAGTCCAACAGAAAGAAGGCCAGCTCAGCATCTGACTTGCATCCTTTTTTGTCTCTCTTAGCTCTCGCCAACAAGTCAGAGACTCTGGTTTCGTTTTCCCGCTTCCTCCGACTTCTTGCATTGCATAGCTCTCACGAGCAGTGGCAGTGGCAAAGATGCCTTTCTCCGTATGACAAGTCACAAGTGTACAAGTGTACCACAAAATGATTTTGAAGCTGTTTTTTTATTTTTAAGGTAAAATTGTTAAGTAATGTTGTTTTAAGGCATGTTTCAGTTTTTTTGTCACAAGGAGAACGATGAAATGTTTTCCCCTCCAGTGGGCACACTGCGCTACGTCTCTATTATTATTAGGCCCAAAACCAGACCCACTTCCTCTCAGGTTCGTCTATTCCTGTGAGGGAGGGAGAGTGATCTGAGGCATAGGGAAAGAGGACGTGAGGTGAGTGGAAGAAAGAGAAGGTACACATTAGCACACCTTCATTAAAAAGCCTCCCTTCCCTTCTCCCTACAGGTCAGGCTACATGTTGTTTAATGACATAGCAGACGTAATGTGATTTAAGAGAACAAATAGGAGCGCGGGAGTAGGCCGGAGGCCATGTGGGTGTGGGGGGTGGACATGGTAGAAAGCCTCGTAAAACAAACGGCAACAAATTGCCCCAAGAGTTATTATTTATTGGGCAAGGAGCAATTAATGTAATTGAAATCCTGAGGAACTGTGTGCAATTTAAAATGTCAAGTAATCGACTTTGCAAGTAAGACGAAGTAAACCCTTTTGCAGGAAATTGCCTGCGAGCGTCATCAAGAAAGATAAAGAAAAGGGAAAGTGTGGAAAAGGAAAAGTGTGGAGAGAGAAATACATTAATTGGCTCCAGATGTTTAATAAGATCGTTTGTAGCACTAACACAGTCTCTCCCCTTCAATCTCTTTCTCTCTCTGGCACCCTATGGTGAAATTATAACCACTGGTCATAGTGTTGCAACCCCATTACTGAATCCCATTCCCAAGTTATCTCATTCCACCCTGATCCCACTGCTCCAAATAAATTGCTGTTCACATCTCTTTAGTAAGGCTGTCAGTGGGCGTGGGGCGCTGTAGATCCAGATCTCAGAGTAAGTGGTGGTGGTTTGTAAAGAGGGCTGAATGGAAGCTTTTCAGTGGACATGTGTTTGTGCCAGGGCCGTTCTGGCAGATTCACCCTCTGAACTTATCACGTTCACAGTAAATATATATGTACTATATATATATGTCTGATAAGAAGTTGCAAATTGCACTCCCATTGTCAGCCCCTTATTCACGTTCACAGTAAATATATAGTATATACTTCTAATTGAGAATATGTCTGATAAGAAGTTGCAAATTGCACTCCCATTGTCAGCCCCTGTTCTTTTGATTGTGGAAAAAGACAGGAAGAGGCGGAGGTGAAGAAAAAGGAGAAACCACACTGAACTGGGGCGATCATGGATAGGCCTACTACAGCAACAGGCTCAAAGGACAACATGCTTTCCCAAACCTGTCGAGAGCTGCAGATACATTTAAAACATTTTGCTGAATCAGATTGACCTCTCACACAGACAGGTCTCCTCTGCCAATTCAATATGCTCAATCAGCCGAAAAGCCGCCAGCAGAGGTCCAACTAGTGCCAACATTGCGGAACATGGCGCAAAACTACGGTCACTGATGCTCACCGATGGCATTGACCGATAGCTGACCGTCGGCTTGGTCTGTCAGGGCCTAACTTGCAAAACAAATATAGTTTTACAAGTCTGCATTCAAAGTGATTTAAAGTTTCTTTAGCTGCACAGTAGATGATGTGAAAAACACACAACTGAATGTGTCACATGCCTATCATGTTAGTATTTCATCTAGGTCTATAATGTTTGTATTATGCCTAAACTGCAGTGCTACCTCCGTGTTTGAAACCGATAAACTATTTGGCAGTTGCCAAACCTGCAGTATTACTGCAATGTCCAGCACCTTTGTGAAATCTTCCTCTCCTAGACTCCCAGTGAAGCTGCGCACCTGGGAATTTCCCGAAATGAGAAGTTAAAAGAAGCCTTTTTTTCGTTGATCTTTTTCTGCATTTAAATGAAGTGTACTTCTAGCCGTCATAGGATTCCATTTTAAGTTAAACCAACAGTACCGCAGTCCTCCTGACAGGCATTAAACTTGTCTATTTTCCAAATACCTTCATTTGAACCAACAACGATGAGCAAAATTGACATATAAAAACATATTTTCCTTACACAAAAAACGAAATCAAGGGAAAGCAATGCTTCCCACGCAGTCGTAAAGCAGTCACCACTGACACACACGCACTCACATACACCAACATGCATGAATATCCAGAGGCATGTACACATAAACATCACACATACACACAAACACACCTGAATACAAACACACACTCCCTTGTACATTGTTTGAATAAAAGCGTCTACTAAATGACTAAATGTAATGTAAAACGCACACACATACGCACTAGTATGCAAACACATTCACAAAAATCACACATGTATGTATATTCACACTGCAAATGCAAATGTATGTATACACATACACACACACGCACAGACACACATAGCTTTATCATTCCTTATCTCAAGGCTATTTGACTGGGGCCCTGTTCTTGAGGGGGAAGCTATGACAGCTAATCACAGTGAGGCAAATTGGAGTGGCTGTGTATGTGAGTGGGCTTGAAATATGAAAAGGCTCTTTAAATCTCGGGCAACCTCTGGCAAGGCTAATCTATACTCCAGGAGCACTTTACGGAGTTGGGAGAGAGAGAGAGGGAGACTGTGTCAATTGCATTTCACCATACTGTACAGAAACACTCTGTTCCCTCTATTCAAACCAGTGCTAGTTGACTTCAAGTGCTGTGGCATTTTGTCTGCATTAAAAGTATATGTGATCTATTAGTCACATGAGGGCAGATGCAAGTACTCTTAAGCATATAATATACACTTAGGATCGTTCATTCTGGATCCTACACGGTTGGACATTTTTGTGAAATCTTGCTGTGATTTGTGTATTATTGTGTAACTGCTTTGTGGTAAATGACTGTAAATCACAAATGCCTTATGAGAATTTCTATATAAATGAAACCATATGTTACTGTAGAATAGATGTCCCACATAGTACACTGTGTATCCCACAATTGCATTGTGAAAAGAAAAAAAGTAGAAAAGCTTGCTCAGGGGGTTCGGGGCAGGCCTCTATGAAGTGCTTTGATACACTCTGCTATGAAGAGGAATGCAATGGATTTGTGCCATCACTAACCATATTCAACTAATGTTACCAAATGTATCATTATCACACAAAAACACACAAATGAGCTACATCACCACATTTGTAAAACATCCTGTTCAAAACCAATATAGACTACCATAAGACAATGGACCTCATTCCTGAACTCCTCATTCTTAACTCCATTCAGGAAGTTCTCAGGAAAATTCTGGCATTCCTAAGTGGTTTCTCATCTGGGATACATTCTTAGCTAAGAAAAGGATTAATGAACGAGGAAAAGCAGTCATAGATAGGCCAGATTGGAGTGCGACCATGTTCTTAAGGGCTGAATTTGAATAATTGTATTATTAACAATTACGTTTCACATTTATAGTCAGTTAAATAAACAATAGCACTTCACGGACACTGTAAATGGCAGTGAATAAATAAATAAGCACTAAACTCAATCGTGTGGATATAGCAATAGTGGAATAGACATTCTGTACATTCTGTAAAAAAAACACGTGTATATCATTAACTAAAATATATCATATGGGCCTACATAATATAGATAGGGCCTATCAAGATCCGCAAGCAGCCTACTCATGTTTTTAACTCAACTTCACATTAGCCCATTTATTTTAAACTTCAGCTGATGTGCGCCCCTCTCCTGACACCACGTTAACCTCACCTGTTAACTCGTCCCATGCCTCTTATTTTGGGGTGGCCTTGTACCCTGTATTGACACTAATAAATAAGATGTCACGCTTATGTTCTACTTGCAGTAGTACCTCCACTTCTGCACCGAAGTTAGTTCTGCGTTTACTGGCCGGTACACCATCGGTGTTCTCTTTCAGCTTTGACGTGATTTTGATCAGTCTCAAGTTGCTTTTGCGTTGCCTGTGGATTATGTGTGCACACGGTCCTGTGGTTGCATGCCCTTATAAGGAGTTGGCAGGGCGTTTATGTACGGAAAATCCAGGTTTAGGAGAACGGACATTCAATTTAGTGGCATTTCTCATTTGGGGTTGGCACAGCTAAGAACACTTTGGCGGTTAGAAAATACAATTCCACCCGTTCATGCATCCAGTGGGGATCTTTCTTTGGGTTGGTCTCACGAAGTTCATAAGAAGACATTTTAAGGACACTTGATAAAATGTTCCACAATGAGGTCCAATATTCTCAAATGACATTTGCTAACAACTACAATGGAAACACCTGCAACATGGATAGATAAGGTACAAAGAAACATAACTACAGTCTACTTATGTTAGCGTGTTTCTCAGTTGGTGCTATCGTTACCTCCTGATCTACTGGGGTTGCATTAGGTTGAAGAGCTAGGTTATACCGTATATTATATATATATAAATATAGCATAATATTTCTATACATTAAATATATGGCATACATTATGCTAACTGCCACACCACCAAATACAAACAAGCAACTGCCTGGCTTCCTGTCCCTGTGGTGGGTGCTTTTACTGAACTGTTAACCTTTGCCTCAGACCCCGTCGTCTTATCGCCCTATTTCCTTTGTTGTCCATGGACTTCTGTGGCTGGCCTTGTGGAAGACTGTGGTCACGCACAATGAGCTCACGGGCCGCGTACGCACAGGTAGGTAGATAGCAGGTAGGTCATCCAATCATTCCATCTGGAACAAATTAAATGATTGGACAGGCTTGTACAGCCCTGCAGCTGCCACAGATAATATATTTGTTCCTCTTTGTTGTCAAAGCCTTTAAGTCATTCATTGCTATTGGGATGTAAAGAGGATTTCAAGATTCTTCAAGGTCTCCTACCCTGCCTTTAGGTTAACAAGTCAGAACTTTTCCATTTCTCTACCTTGACCATTGACCCAAGTGCAAAGGTGCGCAGCATAGCACTCAAGAGTGCGACATAAACTGATGCACAACGCATATGAAGCTCTATGTCTGATTATGGTGCAGTACTGGTGTTTCTGAATGGCACATGTTTTCAAATAAGCTTAAATATGTAGGCACAGTACATGATGAGATACAGCTGATTAGTTGCTGGTGTGTTTACAGGTGTAGGATATGTAGAATTTACATCCCAAAGAAGCTAGAGTGTTCACATTTCAGTTTTTTTTATGAATTTAACTGTCTGTTTTATTTTACAAAGTGAAAGTACATGAAGACTTCATCATTCTGCATCTTTCAGGAATCAAACCTATGGCCTTGGGGTTGCTAACATGCTGTCTTAGTAACTGCCCTACCTGTTGAGCTACAGATTGACTTGCAGATTGATATTCCAATGTATTTTCATGAATTTGAAATGCAAAACAATAAGCCACCTTCACACTTAAGATGTTCACAAAGGTTAAGATAGTACCTTTATAGAATTCCTTTGGGTAGACCCTGAACAAATATTTAGTTCAATCAAAAAACATCCAACTATAGGATAAAATCGCTTGCTACATTAAAACGCTTTGCAATTTACAAATAATGAGAAACATAGCTTGTTTTTTATTTTATTTAACATAGGCTAACCGCTATTCTAATAGTTAATTTACAAAGTGAATCTTTGTTTGTTTTAATGGATGATGAATTCACTGGTGGTAGTAAAAGTAGATGTATCATTAGTAGAGCAGGGGGACAACAACATCAAGACCATGGGTTAAATATTCATATTGTATATATATGGCTGTGGCTACTGTTAAATTCATGTGTGAGCGGTCTTGCTAATTAGATGACCGACTCCAAAGCAATTCCGCATATTGATAGAGCTCAAGGTTTTGAGGCAACAACAAAAACACACTCCAGACTCACAAATAAGTGAATTATAATTGGGGTTGATGACCTCCTTGCTAAAACTGCTGGCCTCGAGGTGAGGGCTCTGAGAAAGAATCACTGGGAGGTCTAATAGTTGGAGGTTCAGTCTTTTTAAGTCTGGCATTCTATTATAATAGTCTTATTAGTATTTTGATGTTAAACAGAAGATCACTTTAAAACAACATTACAATAATGTACTGTAATGTTGTTTTAGAGTGATCTACTGTTTTGCCAATAGATACTGCTGTTTTAATTTTTACAGAAGGCTCATTCTTTGTGTACAAGAGAACTACTCTACGTTACTGCTCAATAGCTGCTGGATGGGTTGTGTGTGTGTTGTGTGTGTGTGTGTGTGTGTGTGTGTGTGTGTTTGTGTGTGTATGTTTGCGTGTGTGAGTAAAAGCCATTCTGGATCCATTATGTTCTCTATCTACAGGTACATTGTAACTTGACCTTCAGAAGTCCTTCATTCACTTCCCTGTCAATGCTACAAATCTAAGACGCCTTGACAATGACGCACTGATGGAGAACAGCGGTGTTGAAACACCTCTCCAAGAAGGCCTCAAGTATGTGGGGACTTTATGCTCTTCTGAAAGGACAAATAGGCTAAATAAATTGCTTGTGGAGAATTCCATGTGAATCTGCCCGCTGTTACATTGACGGTTTGTGTGTAGGAATGAATGACTGCCATGGCAACCCTGCATCTGGCCGAAGGTTAAAATGTGTCCCTGTATACTCTATGTCAATATAATTGGTAAAGCATATGACATGCCCTCAACCATATTGTCCTCAGAGTGACAGTCACATATGTTGACAGGCTTACAGAGGCTGGCATTAGAACAATGTGATCTTGAGCATGTTTACATGCATTTCTGGTAGAATGGTCTGCTGTTAACCTTACAGGGGCAAATGACTCATAGTCATGCGCTGATGCAGATTGCAGATGTTCCAGTCTCTTGTGAAATGGCTCTTTATGTCGGCTTTAAATATGCACGGTCCTCATCAGTGTGTTATAGAACATGCCAGTGGGGCAGAGGAAAGGCTTGACTACCAAATAGAACTTGACAGGAACAATCACTCGGTGGATGAGAGCACATAGAAAAGGTTTTTTTTGTGCAAATGATGGAGACTACCTGGAGACCATGATCTTTTACTCCTTTCAAATGGAGTATGAATTCTATAACATTGCTGTCTATAATGATGGTTTATGTGTGTGTGTGTGTGTGTGTGTCTGTCTATTATAAGTCAGTTTGTGTCCATGAATCAATCATCAATCAATCCTCGTGCACTCAAACCCCACAGGGCACATGTCTCATGGTTCACCTGAGGACAAATGTGCGAAGGACACTAGTGCTGGAAGGTCCTTTAGAGTCTCCAATGCGTCCAGTTCTGCTGCATTTTCAATGCCATCATTTCCAATGTCCTTATAGTTGAATTAAAAGAGTTGTGAATCAGGATCATTCTTCATAAGCATCTTGTATGTACATGTCTCTTGGAGCTACACTTAGGGTTAAACATGAATTCATTTAACATGTTCTCCAAAGTGTATGAGCTCTTTTTTGAGACAATGAGTCCTATGATCTTTTGTCTGATGTCTGTCTAGTGCCTTAGAGTCTGCCTGCGATTGATGAATGATTGCCTTCTTTTGCTTCTTTGTGAAGATACAGTGTGTCTGTCTCCTAGGGCATCAAATTAAGTGGCCTACTTGAGGACTAACATTTTCCTTATCTAATCAGAGAAGTTGTTTGGTCTGCATGTGAAACCATTCTCTGTCCCTTGATAAGCATCATTGTAAAAGACAAAACCTTGTTTCCTGATTGATCACAATTGCCTGATTGAGTCTCTAAGTCTGCAGTAGCAAAATGGCCAACAGCATGGAAGAAACCTTGACCCAACATCATTTTAAACTTTTTATTTAGCTTCAAGTGTAACACACTGGTAAACTGTACCCATATTCTGTACCTCTTCTCTTTTCGATATACGTGTGCTAGGTGTAGGGGTTAGGGGGAAGTAATGTGTCAAGATATTGAAAACTACACTATAGTAGGAAAATGCTTTTATTAGTAAAGTGCATTGTAGTAACATCAATCAGAATTAATTGAATTTGCAGGCAATGCCCCCCCTCCCCCCTCCCCAAATGAGTTATTGTGCTACCCCCACCCCAGCGTTTTATTAAATGTTTGTCATATTAAAGGTGAAAACCTTTTTGCGAAATGAAATAAAAACAAGAATAAGAAAAGAAAAAAAGCCTACCCTGTCGGTCAAAATTGCATGAGGTCACATTTGGATAGTATGCTCATTGGTCTGGTGCTTCCTGTGCTCCTGGTTTGATTCGTTGTCATGACGCTTGTCAAACAGAAATATAACAGAGATATAAGAAAATTGCTTTCTTCAATTCACTTTATGATTCCAGCCTTGGCTTTCATGACTATACTGCAACGTGTTGAATGATTTCTTTTGTTCTGTCTGTATATATTCTGTAAGAGTAGAGTGAATAGTCTATTTCAAATGATGTTCTAGTGACGCATGCAGTGCCGTGTGGTGTGTGTGTGTATGTTAGAGAGAGAGAGAGAGAGAGAGAGAGAGAGAGAGAGAGAGAGAGAGAGAGAGAGAGAGACTCGTAGGCTTTATTTTGTGAAGTGTGGGTGCACAGCACAGTGTGTGTAAAATAATTTGCAGCATCTTTTCAAACAGTTCCATCCTAACCCCTCATCATCATCATCAAAACAAACCAAATATATGGGCCATTCTACCGAATTCGTGTAATATGCAGTCCCTCAACAATAAAAACTATTTACAAAACAATTAGGTATTTAGGCATAGATATTTAATTAGAAAATGTTATGGTCTATATAAACCCAATGCATTACATGAGATAGTGATAAGCTAAATATATACAAAATCATCATTTATAGGGTACTTTCTATTGGGAAGTAGCTGTCCCCAACCCTGACATCTAAATTTCAATGCCTTTAAATAACACTTTTCAATTTTTTTAGATTTTTTTCAATGATTTAATTTCAAAGATCTTTATGATTGGGTTGAAATAGAACTTGGAATATTTAGATTTATTGTGGGTTTAATTTTTAAATCAATTTTCTATACTCAAAAAATCATGTCCCTAGTTTTCATGTCACTACCGAAACACAAGAGTTTTAGTCCATTGGCTGAGCCTGTGTTTTAGCCACGACTCTGCATTTTTGACCATGCAGTGACACTGCATCTCTGACCCTCATGGTTGAATGGTAAGTAGCTAAATCCCATAGTTTTTATATAAATGTGTTCCAAAGTCTGAAAATCGACGTGTAACCTTAAGAATTGTCACTACCGAAACGCATGTTTTCTTCAATTAAGTAAACCTTTTGGGGTTTCATGGAAAATCTTATGTTTGTATGTGTGTTCACCTCTTCAAAGATGTCTTTGCATGCAGTGTGCTTGTTAGAATTCTTTATTTATGCTTAAAATTAGCTAGAATTGTCACTACCGAAACAGTCACTACCGAAACATATGGTAGTGACCTGATGATTTCAGTAGTGACAAAATGAAATGGTAAGTAGTTCAATCCGATAATTTTTTAAATAAATGTGTTGTGTGGACTAAAGGGTGGCCCAGAGCACCTTTTGGAAGATTTTGGGAGAGAAATGAACATCCATCCAACAGTGCAGTCACTACCGAAACACTGGATGTCACTACCGAAACAGTGCAGCACTACCGAAACACAGGATGTTTTGTAAAAAATTAAGTATATTGAGTAATCAACTAAAATGTTATGATACTGATTGGATTAATGTATGTTCAATTTCATCAATCAACAACTCTGGAATCAATATGATCAGTATTTTGCATTTTACAAAGAAATATTGCACTTAGATTTTGATGAATTGTATAAATTGAACTTGAAAATTTGGTAAAAAATTCATTTTTATGGATTTCATTGTGAAAACCTTCAAGAAATATTTGTAAAAATACTCTTCAGAGAAGGGAAGGAAACACAATCTGAACAGGTCAATGATAATACTTTTTTACTATAGTAAATGTGATGTTTCGGTAGTGACAATTTTTGGAAGAGTAAAAACATTCCGACACATTCTGAAAATACAATATCAAAATTGACTGTTCTTTTACTAGATATGTGTACTTTAGATATGGTACAATATACATACGGACAAAGTTTTGGGAATAAAACATAAAAAAAATCAAAATATTTCCGACCTGACTTTGCACCAATTCGGTAGAATGGCCCATATATTTCCCACTTTGGCTGGAAGTGAGCGTCTTCGTCTGAAGCACTCACATCCTCTCCCTCTTTTCATTCTTTTTGATTTCTGTGTGGGTCTCACCTCCCAGTGTGTCTGCCCAATAAGGGGTGTGTCTGCCCAGCGAGGGTTCTGTCTGCCCAGCGAGGGGTGTGTCTGCCCAGTGAGGGGTGTGTCTGCCCAGTGAGGGGTGTGTCTGCCCAGCGAGGGCGAGGGGTGTGTCTGCCCAGTGAGGGGTGTTGTCTGCCCAGCGAGGGGTGTGTCTGCCCAGCGAGGGGTGTGTCTGCCCAACGAGGGGGTGTGTCTGCCCAACGTGGGTTGTGTCTGTCCAGTGAGGGCGAGGGGTGTGTCTGCCCAGCGAGGGGTGTGTCTGCCCAACGAGGGGTGTGTCTGTCCAGTGAGGGCGAGGGGTGTGTCTGCCCAGCGAGGGGTGTGTCAGGCAGCATCATCTTCTCCTACCACCCAGGCTCAGGCTCTGAAGTCGCCAATATGCCGTGTCCGTTCGGATCGTAAACATTTGCAAGTCACAGTGATCTCCTGTGCAGTCTAGGGAACATCTGTTTGTTCGCAGGGAGAAGGAAGTGTTGCTTCATTTTGTTTCTCTTTCTCGTCCTTGGGTTTGTTTTTCCTCCTCTCTTTCGCCTCTCGGGAGCCCAAACTGGGTTTTGTCCCATCAAAATTGAGCCATTAGTCAGACTTAGCTTATCAGCTGTGTTTGACAAGGTATTTGTTCAGACAGGATTACAGCACACATTTTTTATTGTGCACTGGGGATTAAGGGCCTGTCTTGTAGTCCACTGTTTGGCGTGACAACTTGTCATCCATTTTGTCCTAAATCGTCTCTCAGACTTGTGTATTGTGAAAGGGCACTTTCGCTAAACAAATGAATGGATGTCAGAGGTTGGCCATATGGGCATGGCTTTCCTTTAAGTCCTACGGAGCCTGAAAACTGAGGAAGCCGACCAAGACATTAGTCTTTTAAACATTGTTGGCAATGCACCGGATCAGTGTATCCCAGTGAAGCAAATGGCAGGTCTGAAATGTCTACAAATTCAAGTTCAAACAGTTTAGATACGGTGTGGTGAAAACCAGCAATTATGATAATATACTCTGTGTAATGTCACAGGACCAAACAACTGTAATGTTAGCAAAGTATGATATAGCTACATTTATCTTTTTTCACACAAACACACATACACACACACACACACACACATACACACGGAAACAAACAAAAAAGACACATACAAGTACCACACATAACTTTTTTCTAAATTAAGTAAGACGGATATTTTATTTTATATGAATGATGCATTGTTCCATTCTACTGTGATATATGAATATGGCATATATTTCCACTGTCTACACAGTTACTGAAAGGGGATCAGACTTTCCTTTGCACCCTGACAGTTTAAATTCACCCCATGGTTTCATATCGAGAGAACAAAGCAATACTTTAATGGAAATAGAGCTGTGGGATCCTTCTGAATTGACACTGCTTGAAAAGAAGGGTGGCGGGTACAGACAGAATGAGACTTTGTTGGAAAGGGGAGGTTTTTCAGGAGGCAAATATCACCCTGCAGCTCACTCTAAAAATAAAACCCAATCACATTGTCAATAAGCCTGTGAAACAAAGGGCTCATTTGAAGGCGAACGCCACACACTGAGACAAAAGAGAGGGAGTGCAGAGATCCTGTCACCAATTTTTTTTTGCATGAGAGAGATGGCCGTAAACCAGTGTTTGTTTTAAGCATTGTTGATATGAAAGGAGCGAAGACTTTAAATTTGGCATTGAAAAACAAAAAACAAAATCACATTGATAAAAAAAAACCCACTTAACTTAAAAATAAAACATTGGCATTGAAACACTTCTATAGAAAATTAACTTTGGGCACTGAATAGATGTTTTGATGTTTTTTTATTGTTTATTCTGATGTGGCTTTTTTTTCGATGACATTACTTTCCAGTGTCAAAACATCTTTTCAGTGTCCAAAATTACATCACTAGAAGTGTTTCAATGCCATTATTCTGTTTATTTAAATCAATGCAGATTTTGTTTTTTTCAATGGTAAACGTAAAGTCTCTGTTTTAGCTCCATAGATATGAGCTTCTGTCTGTGTGTGTGTGTGTGTGTGTGTGTGTGTGTGTGTGTGTGTGTGTGTGCATGGAGGCCAGGTAAACAAACAAATAGGCAAAACAACACAACACAAAGCTAATGAAATGAATATAAACAGAAGTGCAAAAATACAGTATTTTGTACAGACCCGTGCAGCAAGAATGTATGTAGAAAATGAACAGTGTTGACTTGACAGCAGCTAATGTGCCGTAGGTTATGGTGTAGGTGGTTCAAGTCTGTGCAAAATATGAATCGTTCAAATACATGTTTGTTGCAAAAAAGGTGCAGTAATGTGGGCAATGGTGCTCTCAGAATGGTGGTGTGGAGTTCAGCAGGGTCACAGCCTCGGGGAAGAAGCTCTTCCTGAGTGTGCCGGTATGGGAGAGGAGGCTCCTGTAATGCCTGCCGGGTGGTAGGAAAGTGAGAAGTCGATGGTGCTGGGTAAATACGTGCCGCTGAGTTCACCACCCGCTGGATCGGTTTTTGGTCTGATGCAGAGCAGTTGCCATACCACACTGAGATGCAGTTTGTGAGTATGCTCTCAGTGATACAGTGCTTGAGGACCACCTGTATTCCGAGTCACAGGTGAGACCTTTTCTAAAGGCTCCATAGGAAGTAGAGACGATGTTGCACTCTTTTGACCAAGATGGAGGAGTTCAGGGACCAGCTGGGACCATCGGAGATGTGAATGCAAGGAACGTGAAGCTTGACACTAGCTTTACTACAGCTCCATTGATGAAGTGGGGGTGTTTGCACAGTTCCTAGCATGCCTGAAGTGATAGATGATCTCCTTGGTGTTCTGGGTGTTAAATGGCAGGTTGTTGTCTGCACACCACACAGCCAGGTGCTGAACCTTGTCCCTGCAAGCCCTTGTCCATTTATAACGGAGCAGGCATCTCTTTCATGGCATTTCGACGCCTGCATGAACCCTCACTGTCAAGCTTCATGGAGCGTCTTTATGGCCTTAAGGTTTTATGGCTTTAGCCCACTGCCCTAAGCCTGTGTTGCTTGCGCTGTACGGCTGGAGTTGTGGCATTTCTCTGTGGTTTGACATTGAGGGCCCTACGACCTTCTCATCACTCAGAATATGACCGCTCATCAAACGGGTCATAAACGCCGCTGAGGACCCCCAACCCCCCCTGCAGCCCTTTGTCAATCCGATCTCAAGAGTGTCCGTGCACATTTAATCAGGGCCAAGGGCCTCCCCAAACACACCATCAAGCTACAACACCACCCACACTGTTCAATACGGGCAAAACATTTTTTATTACAACACATAGGGAGAAAATGGCATTACTACAGCACTCAATACTGGCATCTGCATTGAAAATGATTGAGATTGTGACTAAGAATAATACAAAAAATCACCTTGAAACAGCAAAATCTTTTGGCTCTTCTTAATGGGGAAAGCACTCATTTACAGTTTTGAAAACAAAGTACAAATGATTCATATGAGTAACTCAAAGCACAAAAAGCCCTTCTTTCCATGTGCTGATTTGATGTAGCCTGCATTGCAGATCTTTTTCTTTTTCATCACTAGCCAGATGTGTTTTTCATGGGCAGTTTCTCTTGTGATCTTATTTTTTTTTGAGAACTGTCTCATCACACGTCATTTCATCTTGCAAAGCCTCCTTTTCAAAACGCTGAAACGAGTCGGCTGAAAGATTTCCTTTTCTCTACCCTGGGAATATCTCACGCCCTTTTCTTCACTGCTTTACCGAGTGCTGAAACTGGATGAATTAATAATAATCAAAACTTTTAATTTAGCCTTATTCTTGCTGAACGTTATTCATGGTCGTCTTGCTGAAGATGGCCTTTTCCTCCCAGTAAGAATTAAAGAGAAGCAGTGGAGCAAATCTTCACCTTGAAAAGAGAGAAGGGCTTATGTGGGCCTTATAGTAGTCTTGCTTCTCAAGTAAAAGAGTAGAACAGACCCACTGATGTAGACAGAGGATGGAAGAGAAAGGAAGAGACCAACTGACAGAGGGGGGGAGGGAGAGGGGAAATGAGAGCGAGAAAAGGAGAGGGAAATTGCATGTCCTATTCTCTACCCATGGTGCCACCTCTACTGCCTGTATGTTTAATCAGTTTAGCTGGAGCCAGAGGCAGGAGTGGAGGTAGAGGAATTCAGCACATGCCAAAAACATAGAGACAGGAAATCGATGGCAGGAGAGGAAATCAATACAGAGGAGCAGATGCCTAACCAGAACGATTATTGCCGTTTTTAGGAGCGTTTGAGTTGTGGCCCGCCCCACTCACAGGCACTAACTCACTTTGGGTGGATGCTGTCCATGGTACCTTAATTTGGTTTGCTTTATGGATCCGCAAATAACCTACGCACACACCCATGCTCTTTCACACACGTACACACACACACACACACACACACACACACACACACACACACGCACACACATACACACACACACACACACACACACACACACACACACACACACACACCAGAAACCACAAACACCTTCCTAACAAATCCTTAAGAAAGCACTTATGTCAGACATATATGAAATAAATTGCCTTTTCTTGTTGGGGGCTTTTCTACGTATCAGCAATCTCGAAACTACTATTATTCACAAAGTCATGGTCAAAGTAAACATTCATCCAGGTACTTTCAAAGAACTCTAAAAGTCTATTAACTTGAATACAAAAAGAAGGCCCTATCAATACATTCCCCAGTACATTTCACACCCCAGGTCTTTGTTGGCTTATAATAACAAGCCTGCATTGATCACTTCTGCTTTGTTCATGGTGGACTCACATGAGAGCCATTAAATAATGTATGAAATGTGTGCTTCATGCCTGTGTATAGACCAAACCCCACAAGGCACATTTACTCAAGCCCACAATTACCGCTGAGAAAACATGAACTCTCGCCACGTGACGCACAGGCCTGAATCAGACATGTTCACACACCTTTAAGCTTGAAGACTTGCGCACATCAAAGCGGTGCGTTGTTAATTTGGGGAAAAAAGGGTTCAATCCGGCGAATCCCCTACGTCATTGGAATTAACGTCAGCACTGTGAAGCTGTAGAATGTGTATTAAGAGGCAAGCTTAATGACTGCGGACGCGTAAATACGTCATTGCTCAAAACAAATCAGAAACTGCTCATGTGCCTCACAGGGGAATGAAAGCCTATGATAATCGATTGTGTGATTAACAAACACTTGTTAATGTCAATTTGGAAGGGTCTGGATACAAGCTTAGGAATAACTACACAAAGAGCTGTGAGCATTGCGGCAGGGAGCAGTGACTCATCCAGCTGAAGGTAAGGTGCTGCTCTGTTTTTTTTGGGGGGGAATTTGTTTAATATTTGTAGGCTATTAGAAACGATACACATTTCTAGGGATGCACCGATACCGATACCAGTATCGCCGATACTTCGTTAAAATACTCGTACTTGTTTTTGAATTGCCAATACCGAAAACCAATACCCAGTTTTGCACTGAACGCATTAATTGAACGATAGCAGTCCTGTATCCAGCGTGCGTGTGCTTTCTTCTACTGTCTATGTCTGGCAAGTGTGAGAGCGCCGAAGTGTAGAGGCCGAGAGCGGTATTGCAGACAGATAGAGATTTTAGAAATATTATAGCTCGCAACATATATAAAAAAAAAATGAACTAGTTCATTGTTCTGCTGTGAACTAAGTTACATTTTTTGAATTATGAACTATGAACTGAACTTGTTCCTTTTAAAAATTGTGAACTATGAACTGAACTAGTTCTTGTACAAAGTGAACTTCCCCAACACTGCCGATAGCACTCAAAGGCACCCAGTGCAACTTTCGAGGCAAAAATAAACATTCAATTTCTAGTCTGTTTTACACGTAGTAAGTTTCAATAACTCCATACCATTACATATCGACATTCAAGGAGCAAAGATGAGACGTCGTTGTGTGGTGAGAACTGATAGAAAATCGTAAACAACAACAATCTTTATTTATTGTTGCCGCCAATAAAAAAAGCAGGATTCCCGTCGGCAATTCTCTGAGTTTTCCGATGAGTCCCGAACGCTTCCGGAGATTCTAACACGCAAGGCAGTGCTGTCTGTTCTAAGGTATTTGCTGAATGTTACACAATGATATTCCGCAAATGTGGCCCATGCATTGAATACAGTTGTTAGTACTTTCATGCCTGTAATTACACAAAATGTGATTTGTTGTCCTACCTGTCTTACTACTCTCTGCTCTACTATAAGTAGCTTATTTGCCGTTTTGCGCACCAGTGTCTGGTGTTGCACTTAGTTGCTCGATGTCTGACTGTGTTAGGAAAGTTTGTCAGAGTGTCAAAGTAGGTACATTTCAACAGGTTTCGCTAAATTTAGCCGTTAGCATCTCGTTAGCGATTAGCAATTCCGCTGTGCTGCCTTTACGGCGATTTGGGCTCATTTTAAGATAAATGACGACGACAGGAGTAAGGCACAGTGTAAGATCTGCACTGCTACGGTGTCGAGGGGCGGAAAGGAAAGTACTTTGTTTAACACAAGCAATTTGATTAAACATCTGAAGACGCACCATAGTGCTAAGTACACAAAGTTTACTAATGCTAGTGGCGCAAGACCAAAGCAACCAATCTTTACGTCTTGCAAAAGAAAAAAACGCGCACGCACACAGACAGAGAGAGAGTTAGAGAGAAAGACTTATAGTGCCACATAGGTAAAGTGATTGTTTGTGTACTTGAGCAGGAGACTCTTTTGATACTTTTGTAACTGAAATTTGCTCTTGTGCCAATCCAGTAATAATTCTGTTCTGTTTTTGTGAAGCAGACTGTGTTGTTAACTATGCAGGAGCAAATTGAATTGCCTTTATCTGGTTATATTTGCATTTTGTCTTATGTGAAGATATTGCCTCTTTGAAGGCTTTTTTTTTGTTAAAACCAGAAAGCTCTGCTTATTTTTGGCTTGGGATAGCCTTCTGTTAATTTTGTACTATAGGCTTGACATAATCTGTAGAGGAAAAAATAAAATCTGCCTCCAAATCAATTGCACTTTCATGGAGACCAAATCTAAGAAGTATCGGTATCGGTACTCGGTATCGGCAAGTACACAAATAAAAATATTCGTACACGTATCGTTTTTTAAAAAAAGTGGTATCGGTGCATCCCTACACATTTCTTCTTCTGTCATTTTCTAGATCAATTGCTGTGAATCACCTGATGGAACTGGAATTATTGTTATTATTATAGGTAAAGATGTACTGCTCTGTATCTACAACTCACTCTTAATGTGTACTAGGTCTGTCTCTCACTGAAATCCAATGCAAATGACATGTGACCCTCCCCCTCTTCCTGCTAGAGGCCTTGTGTCCTGGCATCATCCCCCGGTGAACCTCTGACTGTAACCCCCACCCCCCTTCTCTCACCTAAAAGGGTGTGGCCCTTCCCCTCTCCCTTTGTACTGTAACCTGAATTGTATAAATGCGATAGCATACTGCTATCAGGTTAGACCGTTCTTGAACCAACAGCGAGAGGGGTCTCCATGCTGAAATACAAACCAACTGAAACTGACTCTGCCTCCGGTCCATTCTTCAACTTTAGCGTGCTTTATTAATATTCTAATAGATGGTCCTTACCATTTTTAAAAATACTTCTTTGGATGTATACATGGGTTTTTTTTTAACTAAACAATACAATTATGTTGTTATTCACACTAATTGGTCATTATTCACATCAGTGTTATCCTGCCACCTTAAATCTTACACAGCCCTTGGGAATGTGCTGCAGTTTTGGAAACACTTCTGAGTAAGTGTTCCTTTGTGACATCCTTGTTACCTTGTAACTCACATACTAATGACCCCTGCTGCCTACCCCACTCCTGCGAAAAAATTGAAACCCAGGTCTCTGGGGCAATTTCCCTGCATCCTTATTGCACCACCACAGAGCCACAGCAGGAGTCGGAGCATAATGCTCAACCACAATAACGCCACCACGTCACACCCCCCAACTCTTCACACACCCAAGTGTAAGTACCAAGTATGAAGGTGAGGCTAACTGTTGTCACTGACTGAATAATATACACAGTAACAGAGGTAGCATGTTTCAATTTCTTTCACATTTTCTTCAGCTGTGATTACATGCGTGGTTCCCAATAGGGATGACTGGCACATCAAAAGCACAGTGTGTGAGCTGTTCTCAACATCCCCCCCATGGTGTTCCCTACCGTTGATTTCTCATCAGTAGCCATTAGATGTTAATTAGGATGTCGTTAGCATTGATTTATTTCAACAAGTAATTAGCGCTGAGTGCATATGATGACATGAGTCATGACTGTAATTCTAATTCCATCACAATCCCAATGATGTTCCTCAAATAACATTGGGCTTTAACTTGTATGTTTCACAACAGATTCAGATATGAGGCAGAAATGGCTCTTAAGAGTCTCATAAGTTTAGGACCGCATCTGAGGTTGGATTGACATTTTGTGGGTACCTTCTGTGTTTAACTTACAGTATGATGCAGGTCTCTACCAGCAGAGCCTCTTCAACTATGGCTGTAAGAGTAATTGCAATTATGACTGGCAATGATGTGTCAAAGTATCATTACGCCATGGGTGGCAAATCACTGCAAAAGGGTAATTGATGTCATGGCCCTTGACTTTGGGGCTGCCGTACGAAACAGAAGTAGGTGTCGGGGACAAGAAATGTTTTATTTTCTATTTATTTTTCAAGAATTTTAATTTGACCCTGCTGAAATGGCTGAAAAGGCCTACCTCTTGTTTTTTTAGTAGACAACATCATAATATTGACAGAATGACATTGAGTTATGTTACAGTCAAGATGTACCAGATTAAAAAGTGTGCTGTTGTGAGCTCCCAAAGAAAGTGATATTTCACATTGATTTTGCTCTCTAGCAGGTCTCTACCAGCAGAGCCTCTTCAACTATGGCTGTAAGAGTAATTGCAATTATGACTGACAATGATGTGTCAAAGGATAATTACGCCATGGGTGGCAAATCACTGCAAAACGGTAATTCATGACATGGCCCTTGACTTTGGGGCTGCCGTATGAAACAGAAGTAGGTGTCGGGGACAATAAATGTTTTATTTCTTATTTATTTTTTAGAGAATTTTAATTTGACCCTGCTGAAATGGCTGAAAAGGCCTACCTCTTGTTTTTTTAGTAGACAACATCATAATATTGACACAATGAAATTGAGTTATGTTACAGTCAGGATGTGCCAGATAAAAGAGTGTGCTGTTGTGAGCTCCCAAAGAAAGTGATATTTCACATTGATTTATGCCCGGCAATGATGTGGCAAAGGATCATAGCGCCATGGGTGGCCAATCAATGCAAAGGTCAATTGATAACATGAGCCATGGCTGTGGGCTGCCGTATGAAACAGAAGTAGGTGTCGGGGACAATAAATGTTTTATGTTTTATTTAATAAAGAATTACAATTTGACCCTGCTGAAATGGCTGAAAAGGCCCACCTCTTGTTTTCAGTAGTTATCATCATAAAATGTACACAATACAATTGAGTTATGTTACAGTCAGTGTACCAGAAACAAGAGTGTGCTGTTGTGAAAAACAACACACTATTGAACCAGTTAAACAATACGGGCAGCAGCAACTGTTTTATAATTGCAATATTATTATTATTTTTTTTTTTTTTAACTGTAGTGGCCTCTGGTAAGATACCAACTTGAAGGTGTGTGCGTTCTCTCCAACATTCCTACAGCAAACCAGGCCAAATGTTTGCACATTTGAGATAGTAAAAACCAGGGGGTTTGTCTGGGAGATCTGGGATTGTCTTTTTCTGAGATAAAGTCCAATGCCGTGCTCACAGAGACAGTTGTATGAGCTGTCAGCTGGTCAGTCATAAGTCACATGTCACACAGACGCTGTGTTGTACTGTGGTGTGGTGAGCTTTCCTTTGATGTGCGCCGATGGTAATGTGACATGAAGGGTGCATTTCCGTCACTGCCTCAGCGCAGATGGAAGGAAAAAGCCATCCCTCACTGTCACGTCACACGCGTTCACATTTTCACAGACTCATTACACATATTCACTTCATTTGAAATTATTCAGATTTTATTCAAATTAGAATTTTGTTCCTGAATGTTGGAATGATGGAAGAGGCAGGTGTTGCGGGTTTGACTACCAAAATACAAATGCACTGACAGAAGTCACTTAAGATAAACACATCGGCCTGATGAATCAATGTAAACACACTTTACTGATGGCACTGAGTGAAGAGAGGGTATGAATATGTTTATCATTGCTGGTATTACTTCTGGGATCCTTGCATCTCTCCCACAATTGTGTGATAAAACCCTACACAAATAATATAGTAATTATAGTAGGACAATACATTTCTCCTCAGAAGTGTGAATCATTATTTGATTGCCATCAACAATCCACTCAGCACAAACATCTGGGGTCTTACATGTGATACGTATGCTGCATCCATGCATGGGATTAGATAAACATTGTTTACATGTGGAATTATATTCTTTTGTTCATGGTGAAAGGAATAATAATGTGTGTAAGATATGAAATCTAAAAAAGGAATGGTTAGAGATTGTGTTGTGAATCCAGAAACACACCTCTATGCTTCAAAGAGCAAAGGCAAGGCTTTTCTTTAATTACTTTTAAAACGTGCCTCCAATACAGTATGTGTCAACAATGAACATCCAAACTGGGGAACATAATATGAAGTGTCTGTTCTATTTTTGCCATTTTTTGGTTTGTGCATTTTTTGGTTGTCCTAAGGACATGTGCTGCTGTCATTTAAGCTCAATTTCTCTTTACTGCCGTCACACCAAGAGCTAACAAGTGAGACAGGAGAACCACCAGGAGGATTCTGGAAGCTTGCATGAATCTATTCCTAATTGGAAGATTTTGGCAGTGGTAAAATCCCAGGCAATCTGCATTCTGCGTGCTTAACCACAGTATGTGAAACTACACGGCCATCTTCAAAGATTAGAGGACATGTGTTGAAAGCAGCATGGAAGACATGGTAATTAAAATAAGGCAGCAAGGTTATCTGATTACTTAACAATGTGATGTACTGTGTCGTGCACCAGCTGCAGGCTCAATTCATTACAGGAATTTTGATCAAAGTAAATAATTCAAGCAAAGCTTCCCTTCTTCCCTCTCTACTGTCTCTTGTTCTTTCCCCGTGGTGGTCGCACGGTTCTCTGTTTCACGAATCTATAGGAGGGAAAAGGTTGGCTAGCTTTCTAAGATTCCTTCCCCAACCCCCATCCGACAACCGTTTGCCCTCAGGCCTTTTAGCAAATCCTAAACCACCAACGTGTGCCTGTGTAGCAGGGTTAAATGCATTTCCCTGAATATCACCATCAAGGCTGTGTTTCCTTTCCAAGTTTGTTTGGGTGCAAGTGTTTTTTTCCCACGCCTCTCTCTGGATCTGGGGTACAGCGACATGGGGCCAGCAGGCGAGGCGTGGCGGTGGTGAGACTTAGTTCCCACGCTGCAGACTTCTGTAAGGTTTTGGACTCGTGGAAGTTTGGAGGCTACCTTGCTCACTCCCTTGTGATGACCTTGTCGCAGCAGAGGAGCCGGGTGCCGCTGCTGCAGTGCTGGGGGAGTGTAGAGATCTTTGAACTGTGTGCCGACGATCACCACTCGTTTGGGGGCTGGGGAGTTTGTACCAATCGTGGGGATTTTCTCTTCAAGCCAGGTGGTGGCCGGACTGTTTAATTTTGGACACATCAGTCTGGGAGACTAATAAAACCACCTAGAACCCAACACAGAGGGAGAGAAAACACTACAGTAACATCTGCACCTGCACCTCTTTTAGACTGAACAGTAGCTCTGAGAACATCTGGTCCTAGATTCTGGAAGTTCCGTTCTGTTCTGAAGTCGGCAGTTGTTCTGTAATGTCAGCCCAGCAGAAAAATGCTGTAGTCCCGAAGCATGGTGCATGTAAAACTCCATATGAAGGATGATAATTTGCTCTCTCCTCATGCGTATCAAAAGAGCAAAAAATTACAGTGATGAAGGGTAGGCATGAAATGAGTATGAAGTGAAGAGTGTGGGGAGGAATGAATAATTGCTGAGAACTTGTGTTTACAGATGAGCCTCAAATGTGCTGGCCTTGGGCCACTCTTCGGTGGGAATTAATGTTATGCTCAAAAGCTGGCTCACAGTGTGAAAGAAAAGACCAACACATTTTTTTTTCGGACATGAGATGTGCTAGCCATCATTTCTTTCCCCCCTCTGGATTGTCAAAACAGCGCTAAACCACCGGACATCAAATGATGCTAAAGTGACAGGACGCTAATCTGTTTTAGACGGGTTTTTTTTCTTTATTTATGTGTTTGTTGTGTCTATCCTGTCCCTTTGCCTGCTGAGCAGAAAAAAGCCACGCAATCACTCTTTATCTGACCTCAATAACTGTTCCACAAAGTTAGCCCATACCTCTGGTGTTGTCTGTAGCAGATGAAAGCTTTTTACAAAGTGTGTGTGAAGGCTTGCATCAGGCAGATGTCTGAGTTTGTGGTGGGTGGCTGGTCCTTAGTCTGCAGTATTCTGCCATAGCTTTGCTTCAAGCTTTTGTGCAGACCTAATACAAATTTCAGTCTAGAAACATTTATTTTAAACAAAACTGCCTGAGGCAGTCACAATGCAAATTGAAAATGCTTTGGTTGTGGCTCAAAAGTGTCTCACCCAATTGCAAAACTATCAGTTACATTCTTCAAACTAAATATACACTTATACATGCCACCAGACTCACTTTCTGTCCCTATTTCTGAGGCACTTGAAAGATACTTTTGCACTCTAATAGAATCAGGCATATCTCTGTCTTTCTTGCCGTTTTTTGAAGACAGACACAAACAGTCAGACTCTGATACAGAATGGCAGAAGGAGCAGGCTTAAATATACAGACACATTTTCAAGGCTCAGGGTAGACGCTTGCTTAAGATGCTTAAACACCAGGGAAATCACACAAGGCCATTAACACACTGACTCTTAATTGCTAACTAAAAATACACATAAAGATTTACAGAAGGGTAAAAAAAACAATCAATCCAATTAACGAGTGCAGACATCAATATTTGCCCATGGAACACCGGGAGACACATAATAAACGCAACAGAGAAGTACACAGTGATTCCATTCCCTGCCGTATGCACCATAGCCCCCCACCAGGCGGCTCATCAGTCCCCTGGAACACAAAGTCTCTTAAGTTAGTCAGGAGCGTGAGCGCCTCAGGGGCTCCTAGGGCAATTGTGGAGAGGGCACGAGGTTGCCGACCTCCTGTATCTGTGTTGTTCTCCTCTCCCTCTGGACAAGCCTCAGTCGCAGATTTTGGAAATAGACCCACCTAGAAGCACCATCCAGCTCCGGAGACGAATGTAAAAATGTTCCCGAGTTTGTTTTTGTGTTTTGCCCTTCTCGGCCACCGTAGTTATATTACACAAATGTCTTATTTTTTTTAAATAAATACAATACAAATAAATAATGTGAAATTACCCCAATTATTTGAGGCATTTTTCATGTGCCCCTTAAAAAGATAGCATAAAATCTACTAATGAAAACAACTACCTACCAAATTAGTGAAGCAGATTTCCTTCATTTCAGTGAGCAAATGTTTATTTCACACGATGTTTGACTACTTTCAAAATCAGTAATACTGTTGCCTCTTTTAGTAGTTATAACACAAAACTCTGTTACATTATACACCATTGTTTTAAGGGAGTTTGTTTGAACTGACAGTTTGAAACCCCACTACATTCCATTGCTGAGCAGAATTACAGGTATACACTAGGGACTCAACACTAAGTCTTACAAGTGGACTGATCAATGGAAGTTGATGTGGTAATCATATTCACATTGAGCACACAGAGGAACATTCCTAAGATGTTGCAAATGTGCTTCTCCCTAATGGCACTCCTGCCCATACATAAAAAGCACTTACACAGTTATCCCGCCCATAAACTGTTTTACCATGCACACATCTTGAGAAGCTAGACTAAACACTGAAGAGAAAAGATAAACATTAGAACAAGAAAGTGGCTATTACCTTGTCTGGGAAGTCCCGCCCCTCTTCTTCCGGCAAATTTGATTTTGCCAGAGAAGTGGGTCTGGCAAAGATTGCACAGCATTTCACTACAGCATTCTCAGGATCTCCCGGACCAATCACAAACTGGCTTTTGGCTACCTGGCACGCCATTGGCGGATTTAAAATAACCACGTCTACGTAACAAAAGCGAAACCAAAGAGAAAAGCACAGCAAACTATAAACTGCTCTCGCGGCTGTCCTGGATGATTTCAAAGGCAAGTTTTCTTTGAAAATAGAACAGAAACCTGCTTTGGAACAATTCATACAGAAAAAAGATGTGTTTGCTTTATTACCGATCGTTGTATCGTTGTATAGTATCGTTGGTCTGATTGGTTAAAGGCGTGTCCAATTACGTGACAGAAGTGGACCTCCATTTAGTACTTCGCCAGACTAACTGAGCAAATGAAATGCAGTGAAGGGGCGGGGAATTCCCAGACAAGCTATTACCCCAAATCCCCAGGAACTTATTGACATACCTCATCACGGCCAACAAGCCAACTGATTTATTTTTTCTGAAGCATGAAGACACTCACATTCACATACCAAGCTTTGTTGGCTTTATTAACAACTTACCTCAGACAAAATGTTTCTTATGTCATCTTTAACGTGACCACCAAAAGAGAAACTTCCTAATATGTTAACTAGATAGACCAGACGTCCTCTTTTACCCGGACAAATGCTCTTTTCGAGACCTAAAAAATGCGTCCGGCAGGGATTCCAAAATTATCCGGGATTTTGCCTCGTCAGATATTTGTGTTTCTCTGGGTCTTTCACAAACTAGTTTTTACGCCCTTACAACTTTTGGAAAGGATATTCCCAGTACGTTCCACCTGCTTGCGCGAGCTCTGACTGTAGAAAGAAGTGTAATTGGTCGACCTCCCTCTCTTTGTTGCCAGATGCCAATAAATATCCTCCAAAGACGACTATTTTGAGCATTTGGTACGATACTTCGCCATTTCCAATCTGGCAACACGAAGCACCTTGCCGCTTCCACTAGAAACTAGTATCTTTTCCACATGCAGGTGTCATGTGCTGTTGTAAACTAGTTATTAACAACAGCCCATGTTACAATAGCACATGACATCCGCATGTGGAAAAGATGGCAAAACCTTGTCGCGGGGGGAGGGGACGAGGTCATCTGCATGAAAAAAGATGGCAAAACATTGTCGCGGGGGGAGGGGCGGGGTCATCTGTATGCTATGCCCTTTTTTTCTCAAACTCAAATATGGTCAACCTATGTTAAATAAAAAGAGAAAACCATCTCACAGCGTTCCCATTTCAAAGGGAAATATTATGCTAAACAAATTTTCTTACCATTACCTAGCTGTCAATATCGTTGCCTGTTTGTTCTCATTATATGAATACTCTCAACTTCGAAGCAGGATGTTCCAAAATGGGAACTTTCCTCATTCCCAGGCGCCTGACCGCACAATC
This sequence comes from Sprattus sprattus, assembly GCF_963457725.1. Lineage (NCBI taxonomy): Eukaryota > Metazoa > Chordata > Actinopteri > Clupeiformes > Clupeidae > Sprattus > Sprattus sprattus. Next base: position 9,283,113 of record NC_137914.1, read on the forward strand.
AGTTCCTTGGGAGCACAAATGATGCCAAGATCTCCATCCTCCCTGGACTGCAGAGGGCCCGCACAGAGTGTCCCTGCCGTGGTGAGGGCATGATGAGTAGTTGGCATCGGGCCCACTCAGCACCCAGTAGCTCTGACTGCCTCTGGCGTGACCTGACTCATGTGCTTGGGTATCACAGTGCTCCCCTCAGCTGCCAGACACAGCCAAGCCTGTCAGCACACCTCTCAACAGGGGAGGCCACGCACGCACACACGCACGCACGCACACAAACACACACACACACACACACACACACACACACACACACACACACAGACACAGACAGACAGACACACACACACACACACAGACACAGACAGACAGACACAAACACACACACACACACACACACACACGCACACACAGACACAGACAGACAGACACACACACACACACACACACACACACACACACACACACACACACACACACACAGACAGACACACAGACACACAGACAGACAGACACACAGACACACAGACAGGCTTTCATTGTTTTGATCTCTTTGTGTCTTTTTCTCTCTTTTTTCTATCTATCTTTCTATTAATATACTTGCCCTTTCTTTCTTTCTTTTGTGTCCTTAATATACTTGCCCTTTCTTTTTTTCTTTTGTGTCCTTAATATACTTGCCCTGTCTTTCTGACTTACTTGCTGCCTTCTCTCTATCACATGCAGCAATGTCAATAACCTCAATGTCACTGCATCATCATAACTGCCTGCCAGTTATTGAGTTTCTCGTCCCCTGGCTTTTTCCCCTCCTCTGTCTCCTCTGCATCACTGCGTAGCCCCCATCTCCTGGTGGTTCTGATTATTACCATCAGTCTCATTCCATTTAGTTTTCATGTGTGCATCATGCATGATGGCGTATTGCCCTCATGCGAGGCTTTGTAGTTATTTAGCAGTGGTTGTCAGTCCTGCAATGCAACGTCATTGGAATTCCTGTCTCCTTTGCACGCCATAGACGTCACTATGCCACTATGTTTTATTTTTGTCACATGTGCCCATTTTCAGCTTCACGTTACGCAGCGATGAACACAATTGGTCTCTCTTCCATTACCTTCTCTCTTCATGTCACCTGAATGAAATTACATTTTTTAATTTATTTGTGTAACACAGAAAAAGATGATAAATTCCTTGTGCTATTGGTTGGGGACTTCCCACAGCGGCTCAACCTCTCACTGCCACATGCAAGTACTTATACCCAAACACCTAGCCTAATTATTATAGCAACAGCGCATTCTACAACCGTCATACCGATCTTTAATAACAACAATGCCTTTGTGAGCAGTTCACTGGGTTTGTCAAGGGGTCACTTCCTTCGTCATAGTTTCACTGAATTAGGCCCACGGCACCTCCAGAAGGCTCAACAGTTGTGTCTGGCATCTTAGACCCCCCCCCCCCCCCCCCACCCTCCATACTCATGATGGTTAAGGTCACATGTCAATACCAGGGACAACAACAGATACACCTCAAGATACACCACGAAAAGATTTCACATGCACATCTCAGTGTCTGAACCATGCACTGCCTAATGATCTAAAAATCAATATCATGATACTAGGGCAGGGGTTTTCAACTGGTTTTGTCCCAGGGACCACCGTTCTGCCTCGAAAGTAATCTGCGGCCCACTGATGTGCCTGCCTGCGCGTGTGTCCGTGCGTGTGTGTGTGTGTGTGTGGAGAGAGGGGAGACGTGTCAGTGTGATATCCGGGCATGGCGAAGTCCACACAGCCTGTCTATTTGTGGCAAAATGGTGCGACAGCGACAGTCTCATATCATTATCGGTTCAAGCATTGCCCTGTTCTTATTCTTCAAGTACACCAGTGTAGAAAAAACGCTCTCACACAGGTAGATAGTTGGAAAGGGCAAAAACCACCTCATTGGTTTTGCAGCAAGCCCTGGAATTTCTGTCTGGCAATTTATCCAAAAGTTAAGTCATGAAAATCACGCAGCATCTGTTGCATGTACTCTCCAGCTCTGTCTGTCTTTACTTCAAATACGTATTCAAATACGTTTTTTTTACTTGGTTTCTCTGTATCCTGTGAAGGTGTAGCTTTGTTGGAAGCCTGTCCTTTTCCCTGTATCGTGGCAGCCTGTCTCTCTATCACTCTCCTCACTAAACACCGATCCGTTGGTGCTTCTGACCAGCTAACGCCGTTAGAACGAAATGTTAGCTAAGGACAGTAAATAACTTCAGTCGTTCACCAAAAGTATACTAACTCAACTTCAAAGGTACACGTAGGCTATGCTCCACTGCAGATGCTTGTTAACTTCGCTTGACACTGTACGCTACGAATAATATGCGTATGGGGTGACGTTAGGGACGCAATGCATTAGCAAAGCACAGGCTACCATACACTGGATAGGTGCAGTGCACCTACATTCTGTCAGCGTGAATCTCCTTTACACATTTTTTTCTTGTTTTAGATATTTATCACGATATTCAAGAGTAATCTGAAAATGTGTAAAAATATCAAAGCGAATTTATAAAAATAAAAAAAGTCAATGGTGAACTGATCAACATGTCGCGGACCCCCTGAAACTCCGTCACGGACCACCAGGGGGCTATTCAAACAGACTATTAAAATAAAGTGTTAACCCTATCCCAACTTGCCAACTTCGTCCCCTCGCTTCCGCTACCAGTTCTGCATACTTTAGCTTCTTCTTTTCAAAGGCTTTCTCAATCGCATCTTCAAAGGGAAGAAGATTTTCTTCTTCCTTTTTCTTCCTTTCCTTCGGCTTTCTTTTCCCATCTGTTACAGTCTCCAGATGATCCGCCAGAAGACATGTGTGTCTGTGTGTGAAGTCCCTGTCACACTGCCGCAAAAGCAAGGGTCAAAGGCATCAGCATTTACTGTTCAGATGTCACAAGGTCCTTAATGGCCACCGTTGTAATGCAGATGAAAAGGCTTGCATTGGTTGTGTAATGGCTTGCTTTTAAACAGGCCTGCAAATGTCCTCACCATCAAAGGGAAAGAGCAGCCGCTTTCCATTGACAAGTCATGTGTGCGTTAGATCTAGCTTCTTATCAGACCGTGGTTTCATATCCCTGCTTTAACTGAAAAAATTAACATATCACACATACACTCATGTTAACACAACTGTTTTAAATAGCAGTGCCCTAACACATACTAACTATGCTATTAAATGTTGTGCACTGTGTATGCTTAGACTCAATGAATAATGGCATATTTATACTATTCATGCGCACTTATTGGTTCATTGGTTGATTATTATTATTGTTTACCAAGATACTATTATAAGAAGTGTTGATGAGTGTTACTCTTTCGAGGTCAGTATAATTTCCCGCTCCACAAGTTGCATGTGTATTTCTAGGTATTTGTTCAGGAATTCAGCTCGCATGACAGTAACGTAGAAATCCTACTTTATACATTCAGCTCTCAGTACTCCTTGCTCCATCTCTTACGTGTCTTAATGACTGCCAGCCTCGGCTTCAAATACAAACTTTTGAATGCAACCATAAGTTGCATCTAACTCACATTTAAGTTCTGCTTTTTATAGTGCACTTGGTTGATTGTGTTTTAGATGCAATGGATTCTACTTGCTCAGCCATTTACTTGTGTCGTACGTGTCACTTCACATCATTGTGGATGGAAGCATTTACAAAGTGAATCAATGCAAAAGTAGACTTAACGGCTCCAGCTCATTTTGAGAAGATTAGGGCTGTGCAGTGCTCTGGACAGCATACATTACATACAGACAAAATCCCCATTGCAATTTTACTGTCATATCTTATTAGCAAAAAGGAAATAAAATCTATGGAGGTTTTAAAGTTTCATCTATTTAGTTAATCCTCCATGTTCCATTGCCCAGAGATGGCCAGACTCCAGGTATCATTTTAACCCCTTCACTGGCCTCCTGGTGGAGAGAGATGTTTTTCCTTGATGTCTTGGAGAAATTAACATGTACAGTTTAATGCACTAGCACACACACACACACACACACACACACACACACACACACACACACACACACACACACACACACACACACACACACACACACACACACACTACCTTAAAATTAATCATACATCCATCCCTTAACCAAACACATCAGAGCCCAACTGGGGCTTAAACACCATAATTGCACATGCTGGGTAATATAAAATTGTCTAATTTACTGTGTTTTTAAACCTGCCAGATACATTAATGCTATTTAGACAAACTCAACCACAAACAACTTATTTTCTCACTACTTTCTCACTGATTGACAATTTATGAGTCTGCAGCCTATAAACTGCTGTTATATGTGCTGAAATGGTCTAGAGGGTTATTTGTTATTGAAGGAATGCTCTGTATATGAAAATTGATTATATTCCATCCACAAGGAGAGCGGACACGCGTGTTGTTGCATACCCTGCAAGTTTTTTTGATTCATAATTGATTGTCCATCCTCAACAGAATGTGTTCCATATTTTCCACGCTCTGTGTTTGCTTATGGATGAGGACACTGCGTGTGTGTGCGTGTGTGTTGTACCCATCCTTATGTGGCGTGTTCTTGCATGTGTTTCAGGCAAGAGGTACAAAACTCACTGTTATTGCAGAGCTTTGAGGATGAAGGGAGCACATGTTGAGGTCAGCTGACAATTGTGTTCTGGCCTGTGCACACTGCCAACGATAACAATATCAATGATTGTAAATACTGCAGTTTTAAATTGCTCTGGCAGCTACATTCATTCTCAAGGTTCTACATTAACATTGAGTACTTGTTATTCACGTGATGCTTGTGAAAGCACTGAAAATAGGTTTTCCAAACCGAGTTGTTTGGAGTCTGGGGTGAAGCAGGTTTTTGGAGGGAGTTGAGAGCAAAGAAGAGTTAATTAGTGTTGGACGGTGATGGAGAAGTAAAGCGTTTGAGTTTCTGTTGTGTATGTAACGGATGAAGGTAGATTATGAGTGAGACACGAGCGGTACATTTCATTAAAACTTTACTTGATCACTTCTCATCACTTCTCATCATATTGCAGAACAGCGCCACCAGGTGGATGGAGGGAGTATGCCACTATACCACATATTCCTCTTTGTAAGAATAAGCTGGATAGTAGAATTAGAATACAGGTATAACTAGAAAGAACTCAGGTAACTTGAATCCAAGGAAATAAGCAAATCATTTTGGTAAGTATTAAAACCTGTAGAAACATTAATCTCAAAGGCAGGTATGTATCAAAAGATAAACATTTAAATTGTAAGAGTTTATACTATCAATAAGTAACAGGTAATGAATTGAACGACATTGTTAAGGTAGGTATTATGCCACAATATGAACCTTATGACATTAAAGCAGGTAAGTAAGCGAACTGTATATTGATCATCAGTGAACAATGAGCATCTTCACATGTTTACATCATATCACATCTTTTCTCTTTTTTTTTTTTTTAAGTCTCATATTCCTCGAGCCACGCAGGAGCGTGTCGTACTCTCGGTACCCGTGGGGACTGATGCGGTGAGTGCACAGGTTCAGGGTCAGGTGGCTCGGCACCTTGGTTGCTTGATGGGCAAACATCATCAGGCTGTGATGCTGGAACAGCAGCACAGGTGGAAGATGAGGGTGAAAGGTGGAAGGCATTCCACACTTTTCCATCGGACAGCAAGTAAGTGGCAGGACCCTTTTGGGCTACCACCTTCAGGGGGTGTGTGAACTTTGACAGTCCTTTCGCAATGATTCCAGGTTTGCGGACGCGGACTGTAGATCCGATCTGGAAGTTGGGTGGTTTTGCACCACGTCGTTTGTCAGTGTATTGTTTTGATTTTTCTTGTTTCTTTTTTATGTTCTGTTGCAGGTGTGTTATGTCAGTGCAGGGGCGCAGGGAGTGTAAACCTCTGATGTGCAGCTTGGTGTTGAGAGGTCTACCATGTAGCAGTTCAGCAGGTGACACTGAAGTCACAGCATGTGCAGTGGCTCTGTATGTTTGCAAGAACTCAGTGTAAAAAGGTTTCAGTGGTTTACCTTCAATGTTGGCTGTTTGTAGGCCGTCTTTGAACACTCTGTTGAAGCGCTCGATTTCCCCATTAGCCTGTGGGTAGTACACAGAGCTGCGACAGTGCTTGATGTTCCTGTCTGCAAGGAAAGACTCAAACTCAGCCGAAACAAACTGAGAGCCATTGTCAGTGACCAGTTCAAGGGGATTCCCTTCTCTGCTGAACACAGTGGCAAGAAAAGTCATAACAGTGGCAGAGGTAACAGTAGAGCTGAAAGCAATCTCAGGCCACCGGCTGTAGTAGTCGATGAGTGTGATGGCAAAGCGGCAATCAGCAGGTGCAGTGTGAATCGGACCAACAATGTCCACAGCTACCTTTTCCCAGGCAGCGGTAGGAGTAGGCACAGGTTGTAGTGGAGCAGTACGGGTGGTTGCAGTCTTGTCATGTTCCAGGCAGGTGAGGCACGATTTGATGGTAGACTCGACCTGCGAATCCATTCCAGGCCACCAGTACAAGTCTCTCATTCTTTGTTTTGTGCGAACGATTCCTGGGTGAGTAGCATGAGCGAGCTGGATCATCTTGGCCTGTAGTTGTTGGGGTACGACTACACGGTGAGTGCCACGCACTATGACACTGTTCTGCACAGCCAACTCGTACTGCACACTGAAGTACGGCACGATGAGAGGGTCTAGGCCTTTTGCAGTACGAGGCCATCCCTTGGCAATGAAGTGTCGCACTTGCTGTAGCACAGGGCACGCATCACATGCACTGGAGAACTCATCAGCTGTAACTGCAGCGAGGTCGGGGGACACAGCAGCCACCATCTCCAACTCCATCTCCTCGTGTTCATCTGTGATGGGAAGAGGCAAACGTGACAAGCAATCTGCGGTAACATTCTCATGGCCAGGTTTGTATTGTATGGTGTAGTTAAAACACAGCAGACGAGCAGACCAGCGAGCTATTCTCATGCCTGCACGTCCAAGGCCCTTGGTAGTGAGTAGAGTGGTCAGGGGGCTATGATCAGTCCGTAAAGTGAAATGACGGCCCCAGAGGTAAGTACGCCACTTTTCAGACGCCCAGACGCATGCCAAGGCCTCTTTTTCGACAGTGGAGTAGTTGCGTTCACATGCAGTAAGCGTTCTTGAAGCGAATGCGATGGTCTGTTCTGTATTGCCCTTCATCTGTGTCAGCACAGCACCAATGCCATAGTCTGACGCATCTGTTGTCACGACTGTAGGGAGGGAAGGATCAAACAAGGCAAGAGCAGATGAAGTAGCAATGATCTCTTTCACTTTGCAAAAGTTCTCTTGCGCCTCCTCTGGCCAGTGGAAAGTAACAGACTGACGTAGTAGAGCACGGAGAGGTTCCACAAGCGTGGCATAGTTGGGAATGAACTTTGAGTACCACGCAGTCAGGCCCAGGAAGGAGCGTAGAGAGTGTGCATCGTGTGGAGGCGGAGCTTGAAGCACAGCTTGAACATGGCCAGGGTCTGGTTGTAGGCCAGAGGCAGAGATGAGATGCCCAAGGAAAGGCAACTCTGTCTCTCTGAAGTGGCATTTCTCAGCGTTGAGCTTCAACCCACTCTCCTTTAGGCAGCTAAGTACGGCTTTCAGTCTGGCGTCATGCACTTCAGGTGTCTCTCCACTGACAATTATATCGTCAAGGTAGCACTGCACACCCTTTTGACCCGCCAGGATCTGAGACATCATGCGTTGGAACGCACTGGGTGCTGAGGCCAGGCCGTAAGGCACTCGTGTGAAACGAAAAAGTCCATCATGCGATATAAACGCTGTAAGATCTCTGCTGCTTGGATGTAACTGCAGTTGATGGTATGCATTTTGTAGGTCGATTGTGGAGAACATTGTAGCACCACGGAGCTCTGTAAAGACCTCCTCGATGTGTGGCAGGGGGTGACTGTCTATCACCACAGACCTGTTTGGTTCACGTAGGTCCACACAAACACGAAGACTACCTGACTTCTTTTTGACGATCACCAGAGGCGACACCCAGGCAGACGAGTCGACTCTCTCGATGACGCCATCGGCTTCCAGTCGTTTCAGCTCCTCGGAGACATCGTCGCGCACAGCATATGGGAGTCGGCGTAGTTTCTGCTGGACTGGAGGCACATCTGGACGCACTTTGACTTTGTGTATGAATCCAGTAGCAACGCCTAATGTGCTTGTAGTGTTGACTGTGTGACTCACCAGTGGCGAAGCAGGTGAGGCAGGTGTGGCGATCTGTCCATCTTGGATGTGTAGGCGAAGTGCAGTGAACAGATCCATTCCAAGCAATGGTGTGCCATCGGGGACGATGTAGAAGTCAGTGTGTGTGCTCTGATTGTGGTATGTAACAGCAAGCTGGAGACAGCCAAGTACAGGAATAGGCTTTTTCATGTAAGTCACCAGGCGTACAGTAGGCTTAGTGAGAGGCACATGCATGAATGACTGACTGTAGATGCTCTCAGGGAGAATGGAGACTGCTGAACCAGTGTCAACAAGCAAATCAGTGGTAAGTGACTGTCCATCTTTAACATGAAGAGACACTGTGCAGGTAAGGCGATTTGTTTGTGAGACAGAAGAGGTAGGAGCAACATGTAGTACTGTAAGATCGGGAACAGCAACCTCTTTGACACTGTGTGTGGGAACTGCGCTGCGGCACACTTTACTGAAATGTCCCGTTTTTTCACAGTTGTTGCATTTTGCATTCTTGGCAACACATTTGGGGTTGTTTGCTAAGTGTGAGTTGGATCCACAACGGTAGCACGTTTTATTTTGAGAAGTGTGCTGTGTAGGTGTGTGTTGGACTGGTGCCTGCGGCTTGCCTTTGCCTCGTGTGAAACGCTTGTTGTAAGAACCGTTGCCTCCTCTCGGATGAACGAGTCTCACTGTAGCATCATGCACGGGAGCAGCTATAGCTTTAGCTTCAGCCACCGCAGATTCAATTTGAGTAGCAATCGTGATGGCATTTTGCAATTTCAGGTCAGTTTCCAACAGTAAACGTTCTCTAATCCGTGTAGAGGTAGTTTTCTCGATCAGCTGATCTCTTATCATGTCATCAGCTAACGTGCTAAAATCACAGTTCACAAGCAAGTCCCTCAATGCAGCAATGTACTGTACAGTTGTTTCGCCCGGTCTCTGAGCACGCTGACGGAACTTACTCCTCTCAGCCACGACATTCACTTTCGGCACAAAAAACATCTTCAGCGCGTCACAGGCAGACTTGTAAGAAGTGCCAGTGTCAGGTAAGTTAAGAAAAATACGCTGGCCTTCGGTGCCTAAACAGTGCAAAAGTAGTGCGCGCTTACGTTTGTCCGGCATGTCGTTAGCAGTCAATGCTAGCAGATAATTTTCAAACATCTGTAACCAGGTTGTATACAACATCGTCGGCTCACCCGGACTTCCCAGTAATGCAGGAGGTTGTGAGATTCCGATACTAGCCATTCTCGTCGCCAATATGTTGTGTATGTAACGGATGAAGGTAGATTATGAGTGAGACACGAGCGGTACATTTCATTAAAACTTTACTTGATCACTTCTCATCACTTCTCATCATATTGCAGAACAGCGCCACCAGGTGGATGGAGGGAGTATGCCACTATACCACAGTTTCCGAACCCGTCTGTCTCTGAAATGATTGCCTACACCACATAATAACTACGTCTCCCAGCAGCTCCCGCTTGCACCTAGTGTTTAGGTAGAGAGCTTTGTAAACAGGAGTTAGGATGGCGACAACAATCTATTGTTTGGAAGTTCTTTGATAAAACAAAAATTGGCACATTTCCTTTCCCAGCTGTCGTGAAAAAATAAACGTGTGAGATAGTGAGTTGTGGAGAGATTTCTCAAGGATGGTTCAAACATCGACTACTGATACTATTTGCAGATGAACAAATATATTTTTTTTTATCAGGTAGGCTTACTAGCGTTGACTGATTTACAAAAATGTTCTTTGTTGGGCTACTGTAGAATGTTGGTAACTAACGTTATAATCTGTTTGGTATCATCCATACGTCACCATTGGTAAGGACAGACCAAGCGTTATCTTCATATTGTATCATTAATTATCTGCTTTGCCCTATGTCCTGACCCCAACCCCATCATAGTCGCATTTTGAGTGACACGAGACACCTCCCACATTAATCATCAAAAAGTCTTTGTCACTTTCTCACACAACAGTCTGTTGACCGGAGGTCTGTTACCCCTCCCCATTCGGTCCATAATGCCTCATCTCTCGGAGGCAGTGCAAATTGGAACCGCTAAGCCTGTTACCCACCTGATATATCGTTACATGACAGAACCTCATGGAGAGGCAATTTATCTCAACATGATGGGCGAAGATTAAATCTAGCGCTCGACAGATGCGACGCAGGATTGCCTTGTGTACAGCAACCCCACCCCTCCCAATACCCCTTCCACAGAATGGCGGGCAAAAAAAAAAAAGATTTCTCATACCCACACACTTGTGTGTGTGTGTGTGTGTGTGTGTGTGTGTGTGTGTGTTTGTGTGTGTGTTGTGAAGCAATGCTATTGAATTTTTGAACATGTGCAGATGTATCCTAAGATGTCATGACAGGAGAACAGAATCCTCACACAGATGGGAGGTCGGGATGTGTGTGTGTGTGTTTGTGTGTGTGTGTGTGTGATGGGGTGCTGTGTTTCCTGTTGAAAAACACGGTGACATAATCAGCTCAACCACGATGTCATGACTACAATCCACACAGGGCCAACAAAAAACATCTCTCTCCAACCACACCTCCTGCTAAAGCAAATCTCCACGCTCCCCCCCCTGAATACTTTAACAGGGAACATAACACTGATCCCTAGGACACACAAGTTCATCTCAGTTCACTCCAATAATTCACAAAGATGCCTTTCTATAGACTGACAAGCACACACACACGCACACACACACACACACACACACACACACACACACACACACACACACACACACACACACACACACACACACTAAAAACAGAGACAAAGAGTGCTTTGTAGATATGGGTCAATCATAAGTTATGTGACCTCAAGGTACCTCAAGGACTTCTCCCATCTCAGGAAAAGCTAAAATATATAAACATAGAACAAAAAGTAAGGACATTTGTGTTTGGTAGTTTATTTCTTTGTTGTAACAATGCTTCTTGGCAGTAAATCGTATACTGTTGGAAAGCCTGTTTTCTTCCCTTTCAAATGGTGCCACACCGTAGCACATTTTTCATGGGCGCAACCCACATACTCAGCTGTGCTGCTCATCCCACAAATGCATGTTCCTTACAAATGTGGGACTATTTAAAAGGGAACTAAATAGGCTTTCCAACGGTATAAGATGTATTGCAGAGAATCATTGTGACAACAAAGAAATAATCTACCAAACACAAATTTCCCTACTTTTTGTTTTATGTTTATAAACAAAAATACATTTTATAAATATACAACAAATGGCTTTTGATGGAAAGATGACATAGATATATACAGTCATTTTATGTTTTCAATCAGCAGGCAGTGAACTATTATATCGATTTTTTGTATTCCCCCACCCGCCGTTACCTCTAAATCAACACTCAAGTAAACACATCACACACACACACACACACACACACACACACACACATACACACACACACACACACACACACACTAACACACACACACACACACACACTAACACACACACACACACACACACTAACACAGTGTTTTTCAACCGGTGTGCCGCGGCACAGAGGCTGTCCGGTGTGCCGTGAAAAAAAATCATTTTTTACATATTGTCACTTCATTGGTGAGCATATCACTATGTGCGAGAAGAGCCAACTTGTGTGTTTGTGTGTGTGTGTGACATCGCGCTGTTGGTGGTATGAAGGCTCAATACTCAATACACCCCTGGTGGTACGCAGCGTAAATAATAGGCAGATTTACTGAGGCGACAATTAAAAAGTGTTGTGCGTTGAGTGTGGGGAAAAGCTAGCTAACAGTGCCATGGTCCCTAGCCAGCTTAAACGCCACTTGCAAACTAAACACCATGCGCTCCAAGACAAGGACCTTAACTATTTTGTTCGTATGCGTGACAACACTGTCAAACAGGCTACTATGATGACAAGGTCACAAAGGTGTCCGAGAGAGCCCTGGAAGCTAGCTATTTAGTAGCGGAACTCATAGCTAAGTCAAAAAAGCCACACACTGTGCGCCGACGGAGCTTCAGCCATGGTCGGGTGAATCAAAGGCTTTGTGAGCAGTGAGAGAAAAACCCTGATGTTGTGGTGGTCACCCACTGCTTTCTACACCGAGAGGCACTTGTTGATAAAACGCTACCAGCAGAGCTTACCGATGTGTTGGAAAGAGTCTTGAGCATGGTTAACTTCATTAAAACAAGACCACTAAAAAGCCGCCTGTTTTCAATTTTATGTGAGGAGATGGGAGCAGAACATAGTGCCTTATTGCTCCATACAGAGGTCCGATTGGTTGTCACGGGGAAAAGTTCTAGTATATACTTGTGCGATCTTGGCTTTTCAAGTTAAACAGCGATAAAGACTACATAAAGAACGTCTGCGATCCCTTGATGAGGAATTACGTGTGTGCCTCTCATCAATTCCTGCCCGGACACCACTATTGTGTGCATCTAAACAGGCCCAGATTTCGCAATAAGTGAGTACTATGTCATTTCATAATAAATGTATTGTCACGTGGCGGCATAGTAATTCCCATAATTTATTCTGCGCAACGGGTGCACAATGTTCTGTTTGGAAAGTATTAGCGCTTAACGATGTTCATATACCATGACAGTTGTCGTTGTAATTGCCTGCATTTTGTTCTACAGGTGTGTGGCGGTAATGTATGGAATCAGATCAATGCCATAAATATTTTGTAATCTGTAATATAGATTTTGTATCTGTGAAACCATCTACACTTTCAAAACCTATCTACAGATACGGATTTCAAATACGAAATGTATCTACACTTTCAAAAACTATCTACACTTACAAAAACTATCTACACTTACAAAAACTATCTTCACTTTCAAAATCTATCTGCAGATATGGATTTCAGTTACGGATTTCAGTTACGCATTACGGATACGGAGACGGATACGGATTTCAAGTACGAGTTACGGATTTCTGTTACGAATTACAAAATCTTTTTGGCACTGTCTTTAGTTCCTTTCTAAAGAGCCAATCAGCGCTTTTGGCAGATTTTCTAAAGCGCCAATCAACACATTGTATCCTGTACTGACTAGCCAATCAGCGGCGCTATCTTGCTGGTAACTGGGAAAGTTGAGTGAAACGGTGTATGCAGCAGTCATGGATCAGAGACCGAGAAATGGCACAAGTAAGAAGTCCTATATTTGTAGTTGTTAATAAAGTCATTGTAAAACGCACAATCATAGTCAGTGGTTTTCACTCCACACTTCGTTACACCTGTTTCAAAGATCCTTGTCGTTGTATGGAAGATATTAGGATCTGCTTTGGTAGCTAACGAAAGCCAACGTTAGCATTTTCGTGACCGATCTCCTATTCACATTTAATTAAGTTAACAATGAACAGTATTCATATGACCCATTATCACGATGAGAACATTTAGCAGACAGACTGCTATTGTCTTGTTCTCCAGACACATGCAAAGTGATGGTGGGTGTTACGAATTGGGGTTGGGGTGTGAACTCAATAGCACGACTCAGACACAAGGGGTAGAATAAAGAATAAACTTTTACTGTCCAGGTTTCGGTACACGGGTAAGCAGTCCAATGGCAGGCAAACAATCCAAAAGGGCAAAGGCAATAGAGAAGTCGAAAACAGTCCAGGGTCAACACGAGAAATACACTGAGAACACTGAGAACACTGAGAACACTGAGAACACTGAGAAGCAACACGCAACATTAATGACGAACCAGCAACGAGAGACAAGAACACAAGGACTATATATACACACACACACACAAACAGGTGAAAACAATCAAGGCAGGGCAGACAAGGAGACACAGGTGGACTAAACGAGGGGAATTAACAGGGCACAGGAGAAACCAATAAGACAAACAAACCAGGTGATTATTGGGAACAGGTGAGGGGTGGAGACACGGACAACAACAAGGGCACATGGCATACACAAACAAACACAGGGAAGCACATGGTGGAAAGCACATGGTGGGAACAAGGAATCACAAAGACTAGACAACAAAGATCACATGACACACAAGGGAGACAAACTAATAAACAGCACAAGCACAATAACAAGGGAAGGGCGTGAGGAGACAGACACGAGGAGACAAGGGTAAACAAACACAAAAGACAGAACACAAGGGATACATACAATGAAACAAGACAGGGACAGAACACAGACCTTACAGTACCCCCCCTCTAAGGGCCGGATGCCAGACGGCCCAAAACAAACTTAACAAGTCCCAGTAGGGTGGGTGGAGGGGGCCAAGAGCAAGGCAGGTGGGATAGGGACCAAGAGTCCAGTGACAAGCCAGGTGGACGGCTGAAGAGTTTGGTGGCCGACTGGGTGGATGGCCAAGCACAGGCAGAATGTCTGGTGGCTGGCTGGGTGGACGGCCAAGCACGGGCAGAATGTCTGGTGGCTGGCTGGGTGGACGGCCAAGCACGGGCAGAATGTCTGGTGGCTGGGCTGTCGGGAGGCCAAACAGGGGCAGAGTCTCTGGTGGTCGACCGGGGGAACAGCCGAACAGGGACGGAGTTTCTGGCGGCAGGCCGGGTGGAATGAGGCAGGTGACTAGGAGAGTGAGGCAGGCGACTAGGAGCCCAAAATGAGGCAAGCGACTAGGAGCCTTGATGGGGGCGAGGAGATCTGGGGGGATCGGGACAGGGGCACTCTGGACAGGGGCACTCTGGACAGGGGCACTCTGGACAGGGGCACTCTGGACAGGGGCACTCTGGACAGGGGCACTCTGGACAGGGGCACTCTGGACAGGGGCATGAGAGCCTGAGACAGGGGAACCTGGGACAGGGGGACCTGGGACAGGAGAACCTGGGACAGGGGGACCTGGGACAGGAGAACCTGGGACAGGAGAACCTGGGACAGGAGAACCTGGGACAGGGGCACTCTGGACAGGGGCAAGAGAGCCCGGGACAGGGGAACCTGGGACCGGGGAACTCTGGACAGGGGCACTCTGGACAGGGGCAAGAGAGCCCGGGACAGGGGGACCTGGGACCGGGGAACCTGGGACAGGGGAACTGGGGACATGGGCGGCAGAGTCGACAGCAGTGACGCCTTCAGGAGGTGCTGCTGGACCGGTGACGGCAGAGGGTTCCGCTGGTCCTGCAGTGGAACGGGACACTGCAAGGTCCGGGTCGACAGTGGTGGCTGCGGTGTCCGGGTCGACAGCGGTGGCTGCGAGGTGCGTGTCTGCAGCGGTGGCTGCGAGGTGCGGATCTGCAGCGGTGGCTGCGAGGTGCGGGTCTGCAGCGGTGGCTGCGAGGTGCGGGTCTGCAGCGGTGGCTGCGAGGTGCGGGTCTGCAGCGGTGGCTGCGAGGTGCGGATCTGCAGCGGTGGCTGCGAGGTGCGGGTCTGCAGCGGTGGCTGCGAGGTGCGGGTCTGCAGCGGTGGCTGCGAGGTGCGGATCTGTAGCGGTGGCTGCGAGGTGTGGGTCTGCAGCGGCTGGATCTGCTGTGGCGTAGGCCTCAGTGGGGTCACCATCAGCAAATTCGTCAGAGGTTGCTTCCGGGGCGGTAGCTACGGAGGCTACGGGGGAGACATTAGAGATGGCCTCGGGGGCGGCAGCGTCAGAGGCTGCTTCAGGGGCGGCAGCAACGGAGGCTACGTCGGGTGCGTCAGCGGCTGCTTTGGAGGAGGCAGCGTCTGAGGATACTTCAGAGGCGGTAGCAACTGAGGCTACATCGTGGACATCAGGGATGGCCACTGGGGCGGCAGCGTCAAAGGCTGCTTCAGGAGATGTAGCATCAGAGGCTGCTTCGGGAGCAATAGCAGCAGTAGCTACATAAGGGACATCAGGGGCAGCGTAAGAGGCTGCTTTGATGGCGACCGAAACTGCGTCAAGGGCAGCAGCGGCCGCATCGAGGGCAGCAGCACCAGAGGCTGCTTCGGGGGCGGCAGAAGCTGTTTCTAAAGCTGCAGAGGCAGTATCCAGGGCGGCCGAGACTGCTTCGAGGGTGGCAGCCGCAGAGGCTGCTTCAAGGGCGGCAGAGACGGTCCTCATGGTGGCAGCGGTAGTGGTTGCCTCGAGAGTGACAGCAGCAGAGGCTGCTTCGAGTGTAGCCGAGGCGACTGTGAAGGCAGCAGTAGCTACAGCTGCGGGGGCGAGGAGACATGAAACTGGTGCTGAAGCCAGAGCCGTAGTGGAGAGTGGAGCTGAAACCCTGGAGACGGAATCCAGGTGAGATTGATCTGGAGCTGGAGAAGAAGGGGGTGCAACAAGAGAATCCCAACATGCCAGGAGCTGCTGGAATTCCGCCGCTAGTAGGCTGAAGAAAATCCGGGCCTTTTCCTCTCGCTCCGCCATTCCCCTCATAACAAGGCAGATGGAGGTGGCTTGCTGACTCAACATTACCCACCGTGCAGCAAGCACAGTGTCTGAGTCGGCAGTGATCTGCAGAGCAGGTACGGAGGCAGCCGCCCCGCACGAAGCAGGAGGGGCAATTGCAGAAGTAGCAGCAGGAGCTGCAGGAGGAGCAGCAGCAGGAGTGGCTGCAGCGGTTGCTGGGGGAGCAGCAGCAGGAGTAGCTGCAGTGGATGCCGGAAGAGCAGCTGCGGGAGGCGCAGCAGAAGGGGTAGCAGCTGCGGAGGCAGCAGCAGCAGGAGCTGCAGGAGTGTGGAATGGCTCAGGGTCTGGGGCTGGAGCTGGAGCCTGACGAGGCGCAGGAGTCAGCTGGGGAGCTGGAGCCTGACGAGGCGCAGGGGTCATCTGGGGAGCTGGGGCTCGACGAGGTGCCGAGGTCAGCCTGGGAGCTGGAGCCTGACGAGGCACAGGGGTCATCTGGGGAGCTGGGGCTCGACGAGGTGCAGGAGTCGTGTCCGCCATTTCCAGCTCATCTGTGTAGATGAAGTGCTGATCACGCATGAAATAACCCCCACCGATCCACCCACCAGGCTCACAGTGGAGTGTTGGAACGGGGGTCCGGCAGGGTGCTGGCACTGGCACTGGTGTGGGAGGTGCAGGAGGTGCTGGAGATGGAGTCTTAGGAGCGGGAGCAACGGAGGCGGCGGCGGTCATCTGAGCAGGGGCGGGAGCTGTGTCCATCTCTTCCTCCTCATCCTCAGAGTCATAGGCCTCCCAGTCATCAGCACCGGCTGACTTCTCAAAAAAGCGGTTCCCCAATATAAACCCCCCATCAATCCAGCCACTGACATCATCCTCCTCAATAACACACGGGGGTGCTGGAAGCGGAGGGGACGAGACCAGAGGTGGTGTTCTGAATGGGGTTTGCCGGATGGCCAACCGGCTACCTATAAACCGAGCATCTCGGCTGGGACCGGGTGGGGGAACTGGTTCAATGACTTCTCTCTCAGGCCACTCACCCTTTGAGAGCTCGTCATCGTCGACCCAGTCCTCACTCGCTGAATCACCATGCCAGAAGATCTCCCAGGGGAGCAGATCTATGGCCTTGTTCTCAAAATCAAAAAACTGACTATATGGGTCATCCATCAGGCTTGGGTCTGAGTCGGCTGAGTTCATCTTGGCTGGTTCGTACTGTTACGAATTGGGGTTGGGGTGTGAACTCAATAGCACGACTCAGACACAAGGGGTAGAATAAAGAATAAACTTTTACTGTCCAGGTTTCGGTACACGGGTAAGCAGTCCAATGGCAGGCAAACAATCCAAAAGGGCAAAGGCAATAGAGAAGTCGAAAACAGTCCAGGGTCAACACGAGAAATACACTGAGAACACTGAGAACACTGAGAACACTGAGAACACTGAGAACACTGAGAACACTGAGAACACTGAGAAGCAACACGCAACATTAATGACGAACCAGCAACGAGAGACAAGAACACAAGGACTATATATACACACACACACACAAACAGGTGAAAACAATCAAGGCAGGGCAGACAAGGAGACACAGGTGGACTAAACGAGGGGAATTAACAGGGCACAGGAGAAACCAATAAGACAAACAAACCAGGTGATTATTGGGAACAGGTGAGGGGTGGAGACACGGACAACAACAAGGGCACATGGCATACACAAACAAACACAGGGAAGCACATGGTGGAAAGCACATGGTGGGAACAAGGAATCACAAAGACTAGACAACAAAGATCACATGACACACAAGGGAGACAAACTAATAAACAGCACAAGCACAATAACAAGGGAAGGGCGTGAGGAGACAGACACGAGGAGACAAGGGTAAACAAACACAAAAGAAGGAACACAAGGGATACATACAATGAAACAAGACAGGGACAGAACACAGACCTTACAGTGGGGGTATACCGTTAAGTGCATATGCATCCTCAACAGCTGGATAATGACCAGCCTGATTTCAAAACCACCTTGTAATGTCATTTTCGTTTCTTTTCACGGCACTTTGGGGTAGGCTATTTGTAACCCTTTTCTGAAGTCCTTGAAAACGTTTTATTGTGTATTTTGTGTGGAAGCGAGTTTTCTAGCGTCTCAGTGGAAGAGATATATGAGACCAATTTCTTAGTTACAATGCGTTCTGCAGCCAAGCGATCTCTGAATCGCCAGAGCCTAAGATTAACTAAATAGTACAGGTGTTCATCAGCCCTTTGGGCCAGACATAAGGCATGCTTGTTTAACTTCCCCCACGGTGTTCGTACACCGAATTGTATTCAAACCGTGCGGGGGAGACCTCAGATCTCTCCCTAGGCAGAGCAGTGGCAGATTTAGGTTATAACTATTGAATAATGAGCGGGCCAGCAGCAGTTGCCAGCAAGCTAGCGCTGATTGGCTAGTCAGTAGAGGATACAATGTGTTGATTGGCGCTTTAGAAAATCTGCCAAAAGCGCTCATTGGCTCTTTAGAAAGGCAGTAAAGACAGTGCCAAAAAGATTTTGTAATTCGTAACAGAAATCCGTATCCCTATCCGTAATGCGTAACTGAAATCCGTATCTGCAAATAGATTTTGAAAGTGAAGATAGTTTTTGAAAGTGTAAATAGTTTTTGAAAGTGTAGATAGTTTTTGAAAGTGTAGATACATTTCGTATTTGAAATCTGTAGCTGTAAATACATTTTGAAAGTGAAGATAGGTTTTGAAAGTGTAGATGGTTTCACAGATACTAAATCTATGTTACATATACAAAATCTATATTACAGATTACAAAATATTTATGGCATTGATCTGATTCCATAGTAATGCAGCCGGTCTAAAATGATCTGTACCTGGGCATAAAGCCCGTGCCATCTTGGCATTAGCATGATGTTACGTTAATAAAATACAACAAATAGAACACGCGTTTCCCTTATTTCTTAGAGTATATTATGCTCAGGCTGAAACGATGTTTGGGTTTGATTTTCATATCATTTCAGGTTGTTGGTGTGCCGTGAGATTTTTTTCTGTGTCTTAAGTGTGCCTTGATGCAAAAAAGGTTGAAAAACACTGCACTAACACACACCCACACACACACACACACACACACACTAACACACACACACACACACACACACACACACACACACACACACTTCTCTAAAAGAGATTACTTGACTGAACCTTCCCCATTCTGCAGCTTCTTCAGCACTGTAGGTGTAAGATGTTCCCCTGTGTAGTACCCCTGTGTAGTACCCCTGTGAAGTACCCCTGTGAAATACCCCTCTGCAATCCCTGTGTAGTGTCCCTGTGTAATACCCCTGTGTAGTACCCCATGTGTAGTACCTATGTGTAGTACCCCTGTGTAGTACCCCTGTGAAATACCCCTCTGCAATCCCTGTGTA
>NC_137914.1:9307962-9312962 GCF_963457725.1 Sprattus sprattus
AAGCCAAAAAAAAAAAAAAAAGATGTCTGGATACCTGTGGCAACTTCTAGACGTGTCACAAATCTTCCTTTTATAGCTAAGATCACTGAGATGTTTTCAATCCGACTTCCAACCTCACCACAGTACTGATGTTACGGTAGCCAGAGAATACCTCACTCCCTGACACCAAAGGGTTTTAGCATCCTTTTAGCCCACCTCATTCGTTCACTTTTATTTCCAGTTGGGTAAACTATTGCAATGGTCTCTTAACTGGTCTTTACAAAATGACCGTTGAACAGCTGCTGCTCATTCAAAATGCTGCTGCAGTTTTATCAGGACCAAGACAACATTACTCCAGTTCTAAAATCTTTACATTGCATTCCAGCTAGTTACAGAATATAGTTTAAAGTGCTGCTACTAGTCTATGAATCACTGAATGGTTTGGGCCCAGAATACACATCTGATATATTTAAAAATTATACTGTAAATCCAGTAGGGCACTTAGAAGGAGGGGTGCATTAGTGGTTAATGAAATCAACTTGTATCCAGATATTTAACACTTGCTAGTTAAGTGTTTTCAATTGAGGTTATTTTGGGAGAAATAAAGCAGGCGTTTAAAGGGCCGCCTGTGACAACTGCAAATAACACTGCACTGACCCCACCCATGCCACTTTTCCGTGCTTGCGTTAAATCCTTATGCTTTGTTTAACCATATCAAATAAAATTAACTTTGAGCTCAAACTCTGCCCACTATGACAGCCTTTTAAAGTAAAGTAAATGTGATTTCCCCCCTGTGTTCTTAGTCAGACTAGCAATGACAAAAACCAATGAGAGTGGACTCGTTTTTTTTTTTTACTTAAAACTTTCTCCCAGAGAGCATACCACCGAATTATTCCTCTTTCACTATGCATAACTATGTGGCCAGTTATGTGGAGCCCCCAGCTATAACCCTCCTCTCCCCCCGTAGGCTATTTGTTCTAGTGCGTACCATGCATCCAAATCAGGCTTAGAACCTGCACTTTTTAGCTGTATGTGTTAATTCTCTCCATTTTAAAACCCAGTCGAAATTTTGAGAAAAAAATAAGGTTTTACCTTGTATTACCTTTGTAACATGCTGTGAATTACTGTTGTAAAGTAGTAATTCACGTTTCCATAGCAAACTAATCATATGCCAATATTACATTAATTTGAATGCACAACAATTGCATTGCCAATTAATATTAAGTTAAGAGACAACATATGCCCAATTTAACATGACTTCTGATATAAAGCACACCCACTTCAGGTCTTCTATCCGAGTACAGATTCAGATCATAACGACTCTATACACCTCTAACATGCATTCAATCTCAGGGGGAAAATGGGCCTCTCTACTTTGGCTAAAGTGCAGGGTTCCATTACCAAATAAGGACATACTTCTCAATAACACTTTCATTGTCACTTTTTTTTTTTTTTTTAGCTCTTTGTATAATGACCCTTGTCATGTGACAGTGACTACGTAACTCCACCTTCGTCCCTCTCAGAATGATGATTCAAGGCATATGGAAAACATACCACCCAGATTCATTGCCAGATTAACTGTCATATGCACCTAGAGGGGTAGCATTAAGCCTAGTCGATATCAGATGGACGAGCCACCAATTCACATAAAGAATATGGCAGCTGCCATTATGTCGATGTGCACTTCAAAAGGTCACGGTGGTTTAAGGCATCTTTAAATCAGCATCAACTTTATCAAAGGAAAATGGCTACTGATTTGTGCTGCTTTAACGACACTTCATTTATCACCTTCAACAGATCAGTTCATATCACAAACGTCAGGAGAATAAAAACAGAGAGATAGAGAGAGAGAGAGTGACAGAAGAATGAGAGCAAGACAAAGAATGAGTGAGAGAGAGATAGACATATAGAGGGAGAGATGGAGAAAAAAGTGATGGATGCAATGAGAGAGATAGAAGCAGATGTTATGGCTTCACCAGCCCGATAGGCCAAAACTTTAGATACCCCCCCCACCAGATACACACACACCTCACAAACACACAAACACAGCCGAACTTAATTATTTATGGTATTTATTATTGATTTTTAACTCTTACTTATACATTGAACTATGATATTTATGGAATTAACTTTGGTATTTTATTTATGGAATGAACTATGATATTTATACAATGAAGTTGTTACAGAGCCCAGTGTCTGGACCTCTAGAGCCAGCACAATGGCCACAGGGGCAAGGGAAAACTCCCCGTTAATCAGGAAGAAACCTTAAGCAGAACCGCGGCACATAAGGGGGGACCCATCTGCTTGAGGTTGGCCGGGATGATGAATACATAATAAAGAATACATAAGGATAATTGATCTGATAGGTTAACATTACTTATGAAGGAAAGCCTCCTCTGCAAGCATTGAAGATGTTTCAGTTGGGGTGAAGGCAGAAGGAACATGAGGATTTAAAGCTGGGGCTTCAGCGGTTTGGGAAGACCTAATCAAATACCTTATGTAGGGTAAACAGATTTGAGTTTGTAAAAAAGAGGACACAATTTTTACATATTTGTCACATGCAGATGACCCCGCCCCCTCCTCCCTGACAAAGTTTTCACATCTTTTCCACATGCAGATGTCATGTACTATTGTAAACAATGCAACTACTGGAGTTGACCAATGACAGGGGACATTCCCTTTCCCAAACTTGTAACTTACGATTTTCGAATCCCTGCCGGACGCATTTTTGAGGTCTCGAAAAGAGGACATGTCTGGGTAAAAGAGGACGTCTGGTCACCCTACCTTATGGCCCAGCCTCATTTTGCCAGTGAGGTTGCAATATAGAGGCATCAGGTAGACAACATGCAACATTCTTCAGGAGCTAGACCAGCCGTGAAGCTCATTGAAGCCATAGGATAGTCATGCTAAGTTTCTACCACCCCAGCCATAGGCTAGTCATGCTAAGTTTCTATCACCACAGCTAATGGCTAGTCATGCGGAGTTTCTACCACCACAGCCATAAGCAGGGCCCATCGCCTGACCCATCATGGCCGCAGGTCAAGGGGGCATTCCAATAGGCTTCTGTATAAATCAGACTTCATTGTAAACATACAGGACTTCATTGTATTTTTGTTTACGTAGCAGAGTCAATGTTTGTCTCTGTCGGACAGTGTGAGAGAGAAAGAGAAATTAGTGTGTTTGTGTGTGTGAGAGAGAAAGAAAGAATACTGTGTGTGTGTGTGTGTGTGTGTGAGAGAGAGAGAGAGAGAGAGAGAGAGAGATGACTAATAGCTCTTGGGTTTCACGGCCTTGTGACTGCACACGTCACTGGGAGTCATCCCTGTCACCCTCACAGGGGGAAGACCAAAGGGTGTGACCCGCATTTCACATACCTTCACATTCACTGTCATGGAAAGCCGACACACTACACCATACCTCAACACATTACACCACACGTGACAGCACTCACTGCGAGGTGTTTATGTGTGTGTATAGGGGTATGTGTGTGTGAGAAGGGGGGGGGGGGGGGGGGGGGGGGGCGGGGGTGGCTGGGTATTTTGTGTGTTGAAGGGTGTGGGTGCATGTGTTTGTGTGTAACAAAGCAAGGACCTCCCTCATATGAAATTTTACTTTATTTACATGGTGTTATTCAAATGGTGACCTGTCCGCACACAAACTCTGCAGATGTAATTCGTTTTGTGGCGGTGGGAACCTTTCCAGTAACCTTGCCAACCCCCCCCACTGGACGGCAGTGTGTGTATTCCTAGCTTACATACCTAGATCTTAATCTAGGAAATAATGGAAAGGAAGCTTCAAAAGATATATGAAAAGTCCATGAAAGTCTTAATTACATTTTTTGTATTTTCTATGTGAATGGAATGTAAATGTATACCTTCAAGGCAAGAGTGATATTAGAGAGAAAATGAGTTCCTGCTTTGACAACGGCGTTTCATTCCAACAGTCTTATGAAGACTAACACGTTAGGCCTGAATAACAGGTAAAACCGGCCTTTTCTGAGATTTAACATAAAACGTTCCCCACTGGACTGAACAGCTGTGAGACGTGAGGGTTTTAATGATGAAAGAATTAATACAGCACACTCAAGCCTTTTATGTGATCCAAGACTCTCGACATTTCTGGTACACCAGTGTGATTGTAATCTCTACCACAAGATATTTACAACATGTCAAACAACCCAGGGGCCCTCTCTTCGCCAAGTCAAGACTGTAAGGGGTTATGATTTGAGGCCCTAAACAGCATTCTTATCTTGGTTTCTTTCCTCACGCATGAAGACGTCAGGCAATCTGGATGGAGCTTTGACAAGTCTGGCCTCTCTCCCGGGCTTTGATACCCCACCACTCCATTTTTTCCTCCTCACATATTTTTATCAAAAGTCAAAGAAGAAAAAAAGAAGACGAGAAAAGATCTGTGTTTATCTTCTGCCTCCTGGTGCCACGCTGATTTGTAAACTGGCTGAATGCCTCAGCAGAAGATCGCTTCCCTAACAGCGGGCCATGCAGCCAAAGAGAAGGAAAGTGGATTGGATGGGTTTTGCTTCAACATGTAATTTATTTATATATATTTTTTTTCTCTCCTTCTTTCTCCCTTCAAAGCTGTGTAGTACTACTTGACTGGGGGTTGGGGCTTCAACGTGGGTAGAATACACTACTGTGCGTATGATGGTCTTGCTGCCATGGGGCTTTTATTACCCCGCCCCCCCGCCCCCCCCCCCTGCCCACCCCCCACCCCTTCTCTCAAGAGGCTGCCTACAGTCCTGGCAGAAAAAAGACACAGGCCTTGGCTCAGACAGACAGACAGCCTGGGGACACATAAAAGGGCCATGGCAAAATTGAGTTGGATCTCACCAGTGGTCACTTTCGTTCATGTTGGCACTGTGCTGCGCTGCTGTTGTTGTTGCTTCCTGCTGTGTTTCTCCCTCTCTTCCTTTCCTCTCTGGCGCTCTCATCTCTGTCAAAGACACTCCTGTAGTCTCCAGGAGAGGAGAGATGGATAGAGGGATGAGTGGGATGCGGGACAGC
>NC_137914.1:9317962-9325462 GCF_963457725.1 Sprattus sprattus
CTAAATACAGCGTGTCAATACAGTAAGAGTGTGTGTAGCTCAGATGTGTGTGTGTGTCAGAATGTGTGGACAGACAGGGCAGGGGGACATAGTGATAGGGTGGACACCATAAATAGACAGTGAAAAGTGACATAATCCAGGGAGCATTTTCCACTTGGACTTCCATCTGAGCTTTCTGCTAACGCTTAATTTAAAGTGGTGAGTGACGATGAGAGTGTGTGTGTTGTTTTTGTCATCTGTGTTTATGTTCATGGGGGTGTGGGGGGTGTTGCGTTAGTGTATGTGGGAGAGTGTGTTTGGTGGATTATGGGGTGAGACGTGCTTAACAACATTTACACACATGTACACACACACACACGTACACACACACACACACAGACAGACACACACACACACACACACACACACACACACACACACACACACACTCACAGAGATCCTCCATCTCAGCTTGACAGCAAGCTGTGACAGGAAAGGATTTGAACTTTCCCAGCAGGAGCAACACAACACACACGCATCTCCGACTGACACTAATAACTCATCTGGTGACATAATTGCCCCCCTGTTGTCCATGAGACAGCTTGCTGACCCATGATGCTTCAGAACAGATGTTACAGTTTAAGGAGCAATTACCATGGTAACGTGGTAATCAGACCATTTAGGGACCATGGTACTGTCAAAACAGAGAATTGTTCCAGCCACTTTGAGTCTTTCAACCCAGGTATCAGACTCTCTCAAACACAAACACAGCAAGTATGGGTTTCATTTTGGGTCTTTGGAACTGTGCTCGGCAGCGGTGGTCCGCTTTTCACGCATGTGGCATTTCAAAGGCGTCCATGCACGCCGCCACGCTACTGTCACTCAAAACTGTTAGATCCTGGCGTGGGTTTGGTAAGCCTGAAGCGGCCAGGTGCCCTGCTCAGAGGGTGTCTAGCTTACCAGGATCAGAGCACAAAGAGAGAGATTTGGCAGAATGTTGTCTGCCCTCACCGACAGAGTGGGCAGAATTTTTTTGACTTGTGAGTTCTTATGGAGAGCTTCCAGCAAGGGGATTTAAGCAAAGATCCCTTAATCAATCACAACATTATGATATCGACTCCTTTTTAGTTTTTTTGATGGACTGTCCCAGGGCCAATTACTCTACCTTGACAAATGCCTTCATTTTGCTCACAATCTGCGAGGAAACCCGGTCTAATTTGGTTCGTGTGATATAAAAAAGATCCTTTCATCGCTATAGGTCTGCCGCGCGGAGAAGAAGGGCGCCGGGAGAAGAGGCAGCGCGCGCCGCGTAGAGTAGCGCTCTGGGGTGCAGTGACATAACATCTCTCCATCGTAGGGAGAGCGGAGTGGGCTGGCATGAAAAATGAAAGACTGAGCCGGATTTGTGAAGATGCTCTTTTTTTGCCTGGCTCCATGCAGGGGTTGGCAGGTGCTCTGGCAGTGATGGGAGATGGCAGAGCTGGGCTCTCACCACTCGGGGCACCACGCTGAACTGCTGTTTGCTCTCGCTAATGTATATTTGATTGAGCGTTGAGCGAGTTAATGTGGCTCTCTGGCGCTTGGTCTTTTTTTTTTGGTCATTCTCATTATTGCTCTTACCACACTCATACACGCACTCTATCACACTGCCTTTCCCTGTCTCTCTCTTTCATTCTCTCACACCATCTTTCTTTCTCTCCCCCTCTCTCCCCCTCTCTCCTGGATGGTTATGTATGCTGCGCTGTGTATAGAGTAATAAGTATCGTTTGATAATTGGGGCCCCAGGGTGTAGCTGCAGCACAATATGCCCACTGTTCTACTCATGTTCCAGTTCATGTGCTCTTCAGCCAGAGGTGCCTTTCTCCCTCCCCAGCACACACACACACACACACACGCTCACACACACACACAGGAACACACACACAGACACACACAAGAACAGACACACATAAAGATACACACTCACCCACACACATGCGCTCACATACATTCATCCACACAATTGAGCTCAAACACACACACACACACACACACACACACACAGGGGCACAAACAATATTAGCTGTTCATTCATGTAGAGAGGGTAGGGGGGGGTTGTATTTGTATTGTGTGTCCATGTGATCATTTGTGTGTGTGTGTGTGTGTGTGTGTGTGTTCGTGTGTGTGTGTGTGTGTGTGTGTGTGTGTGTGTGTGTGTGTGTGTGTGTGTGTGTGTGTGTTAATGTGTGTGTGTGTCTGTGTCTGACTTAAAGTATTTGTGTTTCTATATTGCACACATATTCCAAAAGGTTATGTACACATTTAATATGTGAATGTATATATATGGAGGCTTTTTGGTTTGGAACCTTACTGTTTTCCTATGCGATGCAACCAGGTCACTAAAGTAAACACACTCACTGTAAGCTCAGTCCCAGTGTGTGCGTAGCTGTGTGTGTGTGTATGTGTGTGTGTGTGTGTGTTTGTGTGTGTGTCATTTTTGGTGAGTGATAGGAGCTCTGCTCAGGACGCACTTGACTTCCTCTAGAAGGAGAATTGTTTCGCCCTCCTTTTTCTTCCATTTTGTCTTTTTGACTTCCTATCCAGAAGGGACGGTTAGGAAGCCGTCTGTCTTTTCCGAGCGCAGCGTGAGGAAGTGTTCTGGCTAAAGAGCCTAAGGTGGGAGAGAAGCTCACATGGTTCAAGCAGTCAATGAGCCGCCGAAACGAAAAACTAGTCTCCTCCTTTCTCTCCCTCTGCCTCTCTCTCTCCCCCTCTCTCTCCCGCTCCATCTCTCTGTCTCGCTCCCTCTCTCTGTCTCTCTCCCTCTGCCTCTCTGTCTCCCCCTCTCTCCCGCTCCATCTCTCTGTCTCGCTCCCTCTCTCTGTCTCTCTCCCTCTGCCTCTCTGTCTCCCCCTCTCTCCCGCTCCATCTCTCTGTCTCGCTCCCTCTCTCTGTCTCTCTCCCTCTGCCTCTCTGTCTCCCCCTCTCTCCCGCTCCATCTCTCTGTCTCGCTCCCTCTCTCTGTCTCTCTCCCTTTCCCTCTCTCTCCCCCTCTCTCTCTCCCATTCCCAGATCTGTCCAACCTACAGAACATGAACGTCTCTTTGTTACATCACCCTCTGGAACTGGAACCTGAGCCACTGAGGGAGTGTGGAGACCCAGGTGGCTTATTGTAGTATAGTAGTGCATACTAGATGGCTGATTGTAATAAAGCACATACTACGTGGCTTATTGTAGGAAAGCACATATCACGTGGCTTATTGTAGTTAAGCGCATACTAGAAGGCTTGTGTGCTACTGAATGTCTCAGAGTAGAAGTGTGCCCCAGCAAATGCAGGGTGTTTGGTTGTTTTAGATCTTGGGGAAGGATAGAGAAAGAGAGAAAGAGAGAGAGAGAGGGGTGGAGGAGAGGCAGGGAGAGTTAGAGCAAGGGAGGAAAAGAGGGATGAGCTGTGATGGCTTCCTCTGTAGCGAGTCAGAGAGGTCACGGTTTAGGGATAAGTGGTAAGATAGATGAGCACCCACGGCATCTGTCAATCACTACTGTGTAACCATGGCAATTTGCCTTCTTTTTTCCCTCCAATCTTCACCCCCCTCTCTCTCTCTCTGCTCGGGAAAGTCATGTGTTTGAAGGTCTCAGTCTTCTTAGAAAGCAGCAACGCAAGGTCATGTTATTAAACTTCTGTGTGCTTCTTAAGAAGAAAATAAATTACATACATTAAAACATTAATATATACAGTATATTTACATATTCTATTAAAAACCACGGGTGAGGGGTTTAACTGTAGCCCATTGAAAGTATGTGTGTGTGGCACCATCCATCCCTCTGGCAGCAGAAGTGAGTGAAGATGCACCTGACACTAGGGTGGTTACATGCTTCTTCCTCCGTCTTTTCTATTTCTCTTTGTTAATCTTTTAACAGGATGTCACCTACTGTCCCTCAGACATGAAGCAGGTTCCACTCTCTACCTTCCTCTCTGTCTCCCTCTTTCCTCTGCGCTGATATTATCTTGCTCATGAAACCCAGGCAGGGCTGACTGGTGTTTTAATGGGCCTCTTTGGGTGCCTCCCCATCAGGAGTCCTAATAACTCTCATCAGCATCTCACAACACTGACCCACTGTTTTTACACATGGGATGGATTAATGAAAGCCTGTTATTAACTTGTGTGACTGGCGCAGCACACACACACGCAAAACCACATACACACACACACACACACACATACACACACACTTACACACTCAAACTGTTTGTGATTTCCTCTTAACCATGACAGGAAATTATGTTGTCTGGTGCTCGGAAGAAAAGAACACCATTATGTAAAATTACACAAGCTGTTGCATTCAGACATAAACACGCACATTGAGAAAGCTTCAGAGCTAACTAGGCCATCCTACTGGAGGACACAAGTGGAAATCCGTTCAGGATGTGCAATGTGACACTTATGTTTGATGTATAGAAACGCTCCGCTTGAGTCGAGATTAGCCCTCCTTCTTCCTGTGTTCTTCAGATATCGGTCATTTGTTTGCTTATAAAGTTTGCTTGCAAAATTGAAATGAAGGGAAGGTCTGACACAAATAGGGCTGCATTGATTATGGACTGAATGTCGGTTGATTGAAGAGGAAACAACAGTGAACTCTAAGAGTGACAGTGACGAGACTAGAGTGAGTGACAGTGTCTAGAGGAGGAGGCAGAGATGAGAGGAGAAGCCAGAGATCATGGCAGATTAGCTCAAGGTGTGATGTCAGATAGGCTACTGCATATACGACAGCTGCATATCCCATCTAAACGCTTCCGATGTGATAACCATGACAACATTAAGCTGAAAATTCTACAGGAATATTTCTCAAAGGAGGAGACTGGGAAGGCAGCAAGCAGTAACACAGAATAGCCTGGATGCAATGCTCTAAATCCAAGCAAAGTCCGGACAGCAATTAGGAGTGGAGTGGAAAGAACCTACACACTCACCATCCCATAATAAGCCAGGGCAGCAGGGAATGGTTTATCTTGTTCAGCAGTGCAGTCAATTATTACCCCGCTGAATGCATTTGAAAGGTTAATTTAGAACTGTGTTTATTTTTACATTTTTTTTAAAGGCGCTGAAGGCTGCGAAGCTGTTTGGTGTTAAAAATTAATGCATGCCTAATGTAGCTTGCAAACTAATATCACTTTCCACCTTGGGCTATTATATTTGGCGAGGTGCATGAAGACCCACAAATGACCAAACAGGAGCCTGATCTTAAACTGGATTAGCACAAACAAACATGCCTATTGGGCCCATGTAAACTCCTACTACCGAGTGACATTAGACATTTGACGCAGTACTGGGAGGAGGGAGCCCGTCGAGCGACGCCTGTCGCTGTACTGGGAGGGTGGGCCCGTCGAGCGACGCCTGTCGCTGTACTTGGAGGGTGGGCCCGTCGAGCGACACGTACGTATATATCTTTGGGCCTGGCTACGGGCCCCGACACCTCACTGGCCCCCCGTGCAGCCGAACCTGCTGCACCCCCTATAGTCACGCCCCTGCCTGTGATAACAGCTAAGGAAGAGCCTGTGGCTAATAACAGCCCAATCTAGTATATGCATCTGCATAAATAATTTCCATGGCGGAATGTAAACGCTGTGTCTTTGTAGATTGCATATGATGTGATGAACTGGCTCTTTGGTGTATTTTGGTGAGCCTGGGAAACCATCCTTGGTTTGTGACGCAAACTCCCTCTCCAAGTCCACCAGTCCACACGGACCGCTTGCTCGAGCCTTCATCCTCGGCTGTGCAATTCCCTTTCGTTACACGCCCGCAGGCTGTGGTTTGCTCTCGATCAGTCATGGCAGTATAAAATGGCATAAAAATGGCAAAAAAACAAACAATAAAACAAGTTTTGAAAGTAAAAAAAAAAGAGCAAGGCATATTAAGTGACATTCAAATTTTGAACAGAGGAGAGAAATAGATGACTGGTAGGGTCTGATAAAAGAATGCCTGAGGAATGGAATGAAGCAACTCCTTATTCTCCGTATCAGATGCATGATCAGCCCCTCAGGCTTTACAGATGGCATAAAATTGATGTTGAATTTTTTATGGTGAATTCATACATCAATGCTTCCCATTCAGCATAAGCAAACTACTTCTCTTCTCTCAGTATGTGTGTGTGTGTGTGTGTGTGTGTGTGTGTGTGTGTGTGTGTGTGTGTGTGTGTGTGTGTGTGTGTGTGTGTGTTACCTCTGTTAGTGGTGGATCCTGGGTGAATGATGGTGTGTTTGTTTTCATTGTTGTGTGTGTGTGTGTTTGCCTGTGCTAGTGGGTGTCTCTCTCTGTCTCTGTATGTGTATCTGTCTGCATTGTTGTGTGAATGATGGTGTGTGTGATTGTGTGTGTGTGTGCATTGTTGTGTGAAGGTTGGTGTGTGTGTGCATGTGTGTTTGTTGTTTACTGTCTATTCAAAGCTTGTTCATATGTGTTGTTTACTGTCTATTCAAAGCTTGTTCATATGTGTTGTTTACTGTCTATTCAAGTCCGCATGATGGCCCTGCTGTTAGTGTGGTTTTCATGAGTCTCCAGCCCCGGGGAGAGGCGGTGGGGCTCCCAGTGATGTCCTGCTGCGATGGGGGATTGCCTCAGCCCGTCTGCCTCAGAAACAAGTTACCACTTCAAGGGAAGTGCTCACCAATCTGCTTCCCTGGAGTGGTGTGTGTGTGTGTGTGGGGGGGGGAGGGAGGGGGGGGGATTCAAAATTGTGATGATCTGGGTAAAATGTTTAAATCATTTTGGGAGGGTGTGCAGAATTTCCACTTACTGTGCGAAAAAAGGGTTAGTGTCTGAAAATTATATTTTTGTATCACTGGTTATGATTATGCTAAATGTGTGTTTTTGCTCACCCTTGTTCTGATGAATAAGATGTTCATTTTGGTCCAGTAATGTGAGTTGTTTTTCTGTGGGAAGCTTGTCCCACAGATGGATGCGGTACGCATCAAACACATGAACAAATCTCTGGCAACCCAGGTGTGCCATTTTTTCTCTGAGGGTAAAAGACAAGTTGGCACCTTGTTTACAAAGCACAGAAAACTCTCTCTGACGGCACTGAGAGGTGTCTCCTCCTCTTAAGACAGGCAGTCTGGCTTGTCCATGAACATCTGTCCTCTGTACGCAGGCAGCACACTTCTTTACAAAATGTTGAAACGCTAGCCACTGATGCCTGTAGGTGAGAACTGAAGCCGAAAAGTGGCACTGGGGAATGGGGTCCATGTGAAGGGGCGACCGATTCCAAATTTGGGATCAGTTGTGCTGAAATAATGAGGAATTGGCCTCTCCCCTTCTTCTGCCTGACTGACAACAGGGCAGAGCTTGATTTCAACTCAACTGGAAAGAGAGAAAAGGTCAGAATCTGAAACCGCTACTTGTTCCTCTTCCATTTTTGCAGGGGGTGGGGGGGGGAGTATGAAATTGGCATTTTCTGTGCCCGCTGGCAGAGGACCTGCATTTTCACACTCCATTGGGAGCTCCGGAGCGCCTGACCCACCGCAGCCTCTCTGGCTGGGGACAAGGG
>NC_137914.1:9327962-9357962 GCF_963457725.1 Sprattus sprattus
TTTTACTTGTCAAGCTCCTCTGACACCTCAATCTTTTCCATCTCCATCTGCTCGTTCAACCCTTCTCCTCTCCTCTCATTTCTAATACTTTTGAAACTCCCAAAACTCTCTTTCCCTCTGTCATCTCATTTCATCTCATCTCTCTCTCTCTCTTTTTAGCACACTCATTAGATTCTTGTCCTCTTTGTGTTCCTCTTCTTCTTTCATCGCCTCTTTATTTCTGTCTTTTCCCCACTCTCTGTACTTCCTCTCTTCTCTACAGTCACTGCACTCCTCCGTTCACCCTGCTCCCCCTGTTCCAGTTCTTCTCTTGTTTCTACTTTTTTTTGCCTGACCTTTTGTCTGTTCACTCTGTTCCTCCTCCCAAGTGGTTCACTTGTCTCCGTCTGCTGTTGTTGCTTTCTTCTTCTACATTTGTATTTCCCTCACCCTCCTCTCCTCCTCTCTGTCTTTCCTCTCTTCTCCTCTCCTCTCATTTCTGCTACTTTCATTTTCTATTCTCTCTCTCTCTGTCTTCATCTCACTCACTCTCTTATCTCTCCCCCCCATCCCTTTCTCATCTAGCCTCGTCTGCTCTCATTTTAGCTGCTCTTTTGTCTGTTGCTCTCCTCTCCTCTCCGCTATGCTCCACTCCTCCGCTCTCGGCTCTTCTCATCCGTTCGCTCGTCTCCTTTTGTCTCCCTTGCTTTCCTCACCACTCTTCGGTCTTTTCTTTGTTCCTCCTCTCTCTCCTTCCCTTGTTCTTTTGCTCATCTCCCATCCTCCTCCTCCTCCTCCTCCCTTGTTCTCTCTCGGCAGGCTCCAGGTGAATAACTCTCTTCAGCATCAGCCATCTGCAGAGCAGTGTGGGGCGCAGGGCTGGGTAGCAGTTTGGGGGCCACCAGAGAAAGCTCCCCCTTAAATAACCTTTTTATGAGGGGCAGAGAAAATGATTCTAGTGGGGCACTTGCACATATATATATGTATGTGTGTATGTATGTGTGTATGTGTGTTTGTGAGTGAGAGAGAGCGAGAGATACAGAGTGTGTGTGTGTGTGATGAAGAAGAGAGAGAGGGACAATCTGTTTGTGTGTGTGTGTGTGTGTGTGTTCAACAACATGTATAAGCATGGGTGGTGACATGGACACAGTATGTGGTGTTTGATAAACAACAGCACTCGCCAGGGGAAATACGGCTACCCATAAAAATCAACGTCACATTAAAACACAAAAAAACCACGCAGTCTTAATTGAAAACACCGCGCAACAAAACAAGCTACGGGTGATGTTTGCTGCTGTGCCTTTGAAACAAGGCAAGAAATGACTCACGAGGTTAGGATGACTGATCTAATTTATCTCCAGTACACAAACTCAGAGATAGAGATAGAGAGAGCAAGACATGGAGAGAGACTGAGAGACAGCGAGACAGACAGAGAGAGAGAGAGAGAGAAAGAGAGAAAGAGTAAGTAAATTGTTTTCGTTGTCGCCTGGCCACAAGCACTGTGGCTGTGTTTGGTGTTTGTGTAGTCTGGTTGGGCTGTTTGCTATGCAGAGCCCAAGCCCACAGGAGGCAGGGCCCTGGCAGGCTGCTGGTGGGAGACTGGGGGTTCGCAGGCTCTCCGTCTGCGGTTTGATGGCATGACTTATAAATAAAGTGTGACGCCAGCACCCAGCCCTGCTGCAACAGCTGCACCTAAGCCTCCATATGGACTGTATTTCTCGTTCTCACTCCTTCTATCTATATATCTATCCATCTATCTTTCTCACCCCCCCCCAGTTTAATCCACACTCTGTAGTAGGGCCTTATACATGTGCCACTGAGATCAGATCAGTTTATCGTATCGTATTCGCGTGTAGGTGTGAAGATTTTCAAGGGAAACGGCTCTTGTCGTTACCTGTATACATGTGCAAAATGTGAAGCTGTTACATTGCCTCGGGCATGCGCAAAGACCACGGAGATGTACTCCCACCTGGTTTGTTTACTAACAACATCAACGTGGATCCGCATCGGGCACAGGCAGTGTAGTGGCTTAAAGTTCCCTTCTTTCTATCAGCATATAGTTCTTAATATTTTCTTTGAATAACCACTCTCGGATGGAAAGAACATGAGTCTACGCGTGGATGTGTTTCAACAACGGTAGAAAACTGTGTTTGCTCCGTCTTTTACTGGACTCATAATTATATGACAGTGGTATTAGTTACAGTTGAGACACCCGAAATAACTTGCATGCGCAGCAATCCTGAGACGTGATTTTTAGTTTGCACATGAATACTAACGTCTTCTTTGATCCCAGGAAATTTGAGCACATAACCCATCTCCCTTACAGAGATATTGGCGAAAGTTGTTTAACCTACTTCATTGCAAACGTCTAGTTTTTCAAACGTGTCTAGTTTTTGTGCAGTAGTGAATAGAGTCTCAGTCTACTACACCATACATAGCATATCATGTTTGTAGAAAATGATTAAGGTGCAACAAATGCCAATAAGCATATTTAAATTAAATGATTCACATTGCAAGCAAAATGGTGCGGCTGGAGCACAGGGAGGGACAACGGTGACGCAGTTTGGATGTAGCGACAAACATTTATGTGCTGTAACAAACAAAGTTAACCAGTATGTGAGTAACGTGGCTTTTATTAAACCATAGCGTGTGTAATGTGTAGCTATTTCATTCCGTTTATTAACCTTTCCGGCTGTCTGTATTACTAGCCAGCAGCAGACGTAAAGGAAAGGGAGCATTTTACTCCCCGGCAATCTCTCAACAAACTTCCATAGACGCTGGATCAGCAGAGGAAAATCTACTTTCCTTTTGGGAGAAACCAGGCCAGTCGTTCCCACGACTACTGCACCTTGCAAAACGAATTATAGCCTATGCGTTCCAGCAACAGGTGCTGCGAGTGAGCGCTCCTTCAGTGCAGCAGGGCGCGTTATAGAAGCCAGGCGCTCTCGCCTGAATCCTGACACTGTAGATGCTATTTTATTCCTGCATAGTGCTAAGACAAATTCTAAATAGAACGAAGGTTAGGCATATCAGCAGAGGTATATTTTGGTTACATTAGGATGGCTACATTTATAGCTTGCGTTTTGGGCGCACCACAATGCCAAGAAGTTTGTCGCGACTGTAATGGCATATTTCATTGGGGGGGTGATTGATAGCTTAAGGCTTACGAGACACGGTGTTTTCCGATGTTTTACTGAGTCCTCTCTGTCTCTATCACACACACACACACACACACACACACACACACACTAACGGAAGCAAAAAAGGTTTAAATTAAGTGACATCCCTCAAATGTCGCGTCTCCCGCAAACATGCAAGCTATGAGTCAGCTGTCAGTATTGGAAGAAGCCTTAACATCTCGAAGATGAAACTTCCTGGGTTATTTTGTTTCGTTAGGCTATTAGTTATATTTTAAAACAGCCAGTCACATTGTAGCCTACCACTCATGGAATAAGGAATTTCAAAGAGATGATGGCGTGAACTTTCTAGCCTCTAACTTTCTAGCCTCCTGTTACCGTCTCCCCCCAGTCACGCACGGCCTCCCCCATGACACATCGGCCTGATTTGACATGCCCTTTTCTAAGCCGAACGAACGTGGTAAACCACCTCTCTCGAAAGCTTCAGACAATCGGCGGAAAAACTAACGGTTTACATCTAGACCCCTTATACATGAGGCAATTGTAACACGTTCGCGAGTTTCTATCGTGGTAGAAGCGATGTAACAGCTTTACATTGACGCATGTATAAGGGGCTAGACTATCACCTTCAACCTCTAACTCTCTCTCTTTTCTTCTTGGTGTCTGTCTCTCATTCTCTATCTCTCTCACTCCCCACTCTCTGTCACCAACTCCCTCCCCTCCTATCTCTTTCCCACTTCTTGGTCTCTCTCTTTCTCTCCCCCTCTCAAACCTGCTCTACACAACAATACCACACTATCAGAGCTCCAGGCTGCTGTTTCACTCTCCTGTTTAAAATAACTCCCTCGTTGAGGACGCTATCACAATCACCACAACACAACGACCCGTGCATCTCCCTCTGGTTTTAATTGGACCAATGCCTCCATCTCTCCATCTGTCTGTCGTAGAATAAGAATGACTTCCCATTGTTTTAGAGGACCTTGTTTAACATAAGCAATCAGGCAGTGTTTTCCTGAAGGGCCTCATTGTCACTTGATTAAGCTTCACATTGTACGTGAGTGCACCGTGTGTTAATGTGTGCTCTTACAGACTGCCAGGGCAATCACATGTAAAAGGGGCCAGACCAACAGCCGTGATGTTATCGCCACTGCAGTTCATGTGATGTGAATCCCTCTCATAACCTCTGGTTTGGAAAAGCCCTATAAGTCGTAAAATGAATCTGTACGTATTTACTTCCATTAAGAAGGTCATATTTGACAGTAGCCTTGTAAAATGTACAGCAGCACTATGACAGCAATGAGAGGAGCCATATTATCCCAATAAATCATTTCGTTACTGTTCAGCCTTCTATTGTGGTTTCTTCATCCCCGCTGGGCTCATTACTGTGGGATGCTCTCTCTCTCTCTGCGCCTCACTGTAAAACAGAGTTTTATAATCATCTTCACCAGGGCCATGCAGACACATGCATGAGCGTCTTTCTGAGGGAAACTCACCAATACGGAACTGATGTATGTTTTCATGCAAGCATCTATTTGCGTGACACCCCTTGTGAAAATCAATTTTCAATTTATGAGCTGTATCAAACCCACTGTAATGTGTGATCTGTAACTAGCATATCTTTGCATGCAAGTGTATCTTTACCTGATGCCTGACTGGAAATCTTACTTTTTATTTTTTTTTTTTACAAGAGTCCTTTCACACTGGGGCCCATGCAGGCACGCCCAGGGACACCTTTTTAAGAGGAGAGACCCATCCATCTGGAAGTGCCGTATTTTTACATGCAAGACAGCAAATGTCACACACACACACACACACACACACACACACACACACACACGCGCACACGCACACGCTTGCATGATTCATGAGCCTTGTGGCATTCCCTGTGCCTTGAGCCTAGGCATTGTGGCATCTCCTTAAGGTCATTATGTAAAGAGAATAGATCGGGTGCTGGGCTGGATTGAGATAGGATGGAGAGGGTGGGGGTGGGGATGGTCTATGTCAATCCTTAAAGGTCTTTCCCCTTGGAGCCCCTTGTCATTCTCATCTGTTTCCCCTGTCAAGTGCAATTACCCCCCAGACACTCACACACACACACACACACTGTAACACGCTGTCACTGTGACCTCCGTTTCCTGGGAAACTGTGACCTGATCATACTCAGGTGAGGAAAAGGTTGCCTGGAATACTAGTGAGGTAGTGCCCAGAGAGACTGACAGGGCTTCTGAGCAGCGGAGCATGCACACTGAGCAGACTACACACACACACACACACACTCACTCTCTCTCTCACACCACACACACACACACACACACACACACACACACACACACACACACACACACACACACACACACACACACACACACACACACACACACACTACTACACAAGTGTGTGGCTCAACTTGCCCCATGTTAGGGTGTGAAAAAAGTCCATTGTGAAAAAAATATGCTCATTACTTTATTCACGTGTTTTTTTTACTTCAACAGCAAGATGCTAATGGAGAATACAAACCACATGCCTGTTTCTTCAGATGTTCACTTTCGTATGCCTATTGTCATAACCAAGGCAGAGCAGGCCTTGGTAAAAGACCAGCTCCACCCATGCTCCTTGGACCCTTCCGATAGGGGCTGGAGCTGGGGCACGTGGGAGTAACCAGCTCCTGAGTGAAGGAGAAGAGAAACACATCTCCCATATATGCCCCCATGTCAGATTAGTTGACCTCAGATGCATCAGCCCAACTGTCCAGCTACAGCAGTGAGCTTTCGGCAGGCAGGAAGACGAATCATGTTTTAGGCAGCACGGTCAAATACTCCAGGCGTCCAAGGTCTAGATGGGGCATTGCTCGCTTCAGTGCCTGTGGTAATTTGTATAGATTGGGACCGGACAGCCTTGGTCTTGTCAGAAACATCAGGGGATGGAGAGAGGATTGCTGTGTTTGAGTTTATTGTGAAGAGGGTATCTGTGGGGAGGTTTCATATTAAAAGCAGATGCTGCAAATAAGTTGTGATTCTATGGAGCCCCTAAGGGGACATGGGGAAAAGAAACCAGAAACTATAGCGTAGGCACAAAAAAGTGTACCATGCGCACAAGAATGTATTGAATGTGCATGATAAAGTATCCCGTGGACACAAGACAGTTTCCCAATCACACATGTGATGTATCACGCACAGGAGACCCAGTGCATTTCAGCTCGACTTGACTTAATTTAAACGTCGTTCGGAGACAATATACGTAACTGTGATGACTTGCCAGCAAAGCAGCACTGTCCCCATAATGAAGTTCTAGGTTAGAATACAGTGCTATATATAAAGAAATAATAGTAGGAATAAAGTAACTGCTGTACGGTCATTCGGTAGCAAAACATAGCAAGCCGCAATGCACTGGGTGGTTATCATGTGTGCGCCATTGGGTTTCTTGTGAGCATGGGAAACTTTCTCGCGCACCAGAAACTTCAAAGATTTTTTCCCCCCTTGTCCCCTCAGGGCTCGGTATGATTCTTTGTCCTATTTAGCGAATGATTTACAGCTTTTTATATTTGGTTTGACTCTTGTGTTCAGAGAGTTCACTTATTTAAAGCACTTAACACATTCACTACATCAGTAGACTATGTCAACTTAACCAGATACTTTTGCGTTGCTTGGATACAAAATGCATTCAGTCACCACCTCATCTGAAATTCATGAATACCTCTCTCAGTCAATGTTCTCCACCAGCAAAAACTCTATGCATCTACAGCAAAATTGGTGGTGTATAGACCACTGTAGATGGGAATACGATGTATTTTGACAAACAAAACTAAGACATATTATTCACACTCAAATGCATACTCAAATTCCATCCATATACATGAACACAATACACACACACACACACATAAAAAGCCACAAACACACATGCACCAAACTGTACAAAGACATCATCTCTAGCTCTCCCTCACCTGTCAGCGAGCTTGTGAGGCCATCTGTCATGTTCCTGGGCCTCATGAAGAAACCTGCTCATTTCCTCCAACCAACATGTGCGCACACACACACACACACACACACAAACCCTCAACCCAGCAACACCATAGTTAATCACACACTCATGCCCCTACATGGTATCAACACAGAAGTGTGTGTGTGTGACGTTGGAGGTTTGATAGTTCCGTGGTGAGGATTTCACAAGCACCATTGTGGCCATGCTTTCATCATATGTTGATGATCAATTATCTGGACGTGAGGATGAAAGGGAGTCGGTACTCAGGCGCTCGAGCTATCACTTGTGCACGGCTGTCGTCTCCGTCTGCGGTTTCTGCCGGAATATCAATCTGCAAAAGAGCAGGGAGGGGAATTTATTTTATAGAACGCAAGAGTTGAGTAGAGCTGTCTGTAGCCCTACCATTGAGCTGATGAATAGAGCCGGGCAATCAGCGCACAGTGAAAGGCAAACTGCTGCCGGACAGAAAGAAAGAGAGAGAGAGAGAGAGAGAGAGAGAGAGAGAGAATGAGAGGGAGAGAGAGAGAGAGAGAGAGAGATAGAGAGAGAGAGAGAGAGAGAGACTGAATATTTTGAGATGGTCTGAGACAGGAAGGTTGAGTTTCGCAGTTATACTTGAATTGGATGCCATTGTCGGTGTCAATTTAATGGGTTTTGCTGTTTGGGTCTCGGGGAGGAAAACTAAGTAAGGACCACTTTAGGAAATCATTCCTGCCCACTGAAATAGCAATATATAATGACTCTCCTTAGGAGGCGTGTTCTCTGAGTGGCGATGCACGACATAGAGAGGACTTTCACTTTCACTTTCACTTTCACATGCATTTTACATTCAATTCATCTCAGTTAGAGCTTTATCTCAAATTGTATTTTTGTATCTAGAAGTATAGTAGTTTATATATCAGAAGTGGCGTTTTGTGATTTTGTGTAGGTTATGTGTCTTAGGTAATGTGAATTGCTGCTGCAACACTGCCATTTTTCTATCTGTCTATCTATCTATCTATCTAATGTTATTCAGCCCATTATGGCAGTGGCCAGGGCCTCATTATCCAGACACCTGCTCATGTTTCCCTAGATGGATTTGGAAATGTCAGTTCAAAGGGTTTTCTTGTGTCTCTGGTTCCAACACATTCTGTTAGCAGCATGCTCACCAGGATCATCCCCGGTCTGCAGCCGTCTGCCTCGTAACGAGGGAGAACACAAGGAGCTCACACCATCAGATGGTTCCACTAGGATGCCAGCTGACTTTCTTATTGTTATGAAGAAGAAATAATAGTTTCAGAATTTTTTCCTTACTTTACTTCTTTCAGAAATAATGACAATGTTTTCGCAACAGCTCATCGTCTGAGTGTGATGGGCTTCAGCCTAAGGAGGACTCAACAAGAAAGACTAGTTTGACAGTGAAAATGGCCGGTGGGAACGGCAGTGGATTGGCGCTGATGCCTAAGAGAGAGAGAGAGAAAGGTGTGGTCATTGGCACGAAGTAGGCAAAGCCAGGCCAGAGTTGGTTTGTTAAAAGTTTGGAAGACCAATATCACTGCTGTGTAATCCTTTTAAACTATCGAGGTAACAATGTAAGGAGATGGCAATGTTACAGCAGGTTCTGAGCAGTGTTTGCCAGGAGCATTTTTTTAGCAAGTATTTTTTAGGTTTTAGACATGTGCTCAGTGCTGAGGATAGAAAAGAAACTGAATGCGTAAAACACAATATAAAAACAATATATAAACTAGAAATGACAAGATATTATTGTGTGTTTACATCATTGATGACATTTGTTTACCGTTGAACGTATTTAATTCAAGTTCAACTCTTAAGTCTTTAAAAAGGTTTAACCTTCCTAACACATATGGAGGCATAATGCACCACTTTTTCAATAAACAGAATATGACATTTATTTTCCGGATACTAAATTAATCAGAATTTTTCAGATGAATGGTTTGCGATTGGCACTTGCAAATTCTCCCTACCAGAGAAAAATATGTCCTCATGCCAACGTTTCCAAAATTCATAATTATTCAAAATTAATAATTATTCATAATTTATCACCGGAGTTTTAGACATCCCAGCAGGGCGGAATAGGTAGAAACTTAAGCCCTTATAGTTAAAACACACAGCTAGAGAATAAATCAGGCAGAGATGAGAAAAAGTCATAAAATGAAGATGGTAGAGGAATCTGAAATCTGTGCGAGTTGATAAGGAGAGCTCCGCAGTTATGCACAGAGCAAGCACAGACTAGATTAGGGGTGACTTTGGTGGTAATTAAAGATTGTGTCTCTGCTGAAGCACAGTGTAATTAAGGACTTAATGCTTATGTTTGGCTTGCGATCAGGCCCCCCTCTTAAAAAAAAAAAACTAAGAAAACATAGCACTAATGTGGAAGTGAAATCCTTTTTGTTAGTATTTAGTTTTGAAGGTCATACATTTGATTGCTTATGTGAATGAGCTGGGAAGATTGCGGCTGTGATGAACTTATCGAACTTAACTGGGGGACCAGACAGATACAAATGATGTGACTAGATTTTCTGTGGTTCTAGTGTGCAAATAGTAATCAGATGTTTAAAACAAATGCTGTTCATGAGAATAGAAGGTCAATGAAGGGCTTAAAGGGTTGTCACTTTAAACTAGAATAACAAGCAAGACATTGCTGCCATTCGGTGAACATGGAAGGTTAGTCATCCCACAGCAGATTACTACGTGAAACTTCATGTATCCAGTGAGGCTGGATGAGACTGAAGCTTTTCGGAGTTGCGTAAATCCTTGCTCCTTTGTCTACACTTATCTCTC
Source organism: Sprattus sprattus (assembly GCF_963457725.1). Lineage (NCBI taxonomy): Eukaryota > Metazoa > Chordata > Actinopteri > Clupeiformes > Clupeidae > Sprattus > Sprattus sprattus. Next base: position 9,337,841 of record NC_137914.1, read on the forward strand.
CAGCGCGCGCGGACAAGGTTTTGTTCGCAGACGTCTGCTGCATCAGCACTGGCGTTCTGTCGACGCCACGTCCCACACTCTTCTCTGCCATCCCTATCTTTCACCGTGGCGTTTCCCCCATGGGGGAACCTACCAAGCTCTCCTCCTCCCCTCCTCCTTTCTCCTCCCTCGCTTTTCACTCGTCATTTCTCCTCCTCGCTTCTCTGACAGCAGACGGCAGGAGGTGATCAAAAACACGGCGGGTGTTTTCTTTTTTTTCTTCTGTTGCATAACGTAGCGCTGGAGGGCTGAATATGTTTTTTTATGAACCGGAGAAAAAAAACTTTTTTCACACTCATTCAGAACTGCTGTCACGAACATGGACGTGAGGCTTCCTGTCTCCTTTGTTGCTTCAGGCTTAAAGGTTTATCCAACACGTGTGGTTGCATGTGTTAGTCACCACTTGCCGGAGAAAAAACTGGGGGCCTTCGGCTAGATTTTTAGTGCACATGGCCAGGAATTAATTAATCCAATTATGGGGTCTTTCCCAGTTTCACCTGTGGTTTGCGATTGGAAACTCAGTCGCATATTTCTAATTGACAAGAGATTTTTGAGGGCCATCATTTGGACCGTGTCTCCTCTGCTTGGACTGCTTCAGTGGCAGAGTGTGTTTCACCAGCTCAGTTTCATCACACTAGACGCGGCCGGTCATCCTCTTCAGTTTCTTTTACAAAAAAAAAGACCAAAACTTTATTTTTCTTGTCCTCACTAAGACACCCCAGGCCTTCAGGGGATTTAAAGCAGGTCAAGCCAAATGTCAAGGCAGATTTGTCTTACGATTTTCATTTTCATCTCTGCAGCATTACAGTACTGAATGAACTGCCATTTGAAACAGTTTGCCAGTGTTTTTTTCTCGTTCTCTCTCTTTCATTGATTTCCAGATTGAGCCAGTGTCATAACAATAGCCTTTACAAATGTCAATACTGAGATAGTCATCTAGCTTTGGAATCCTCTTGATCTCCCCTTTGTCTGCTGGGAAACAAATCGTTGGCGTACTTCAAACAGTCTTTCAAAGTGTTGCCTAGAACCCATAATCTATTAACACCAGTTATCTCTCTTGAAGGTTTTCATCTAAGAGGTGCCAGTTTTCCATAGCATCCCCAAGGGTCTTGGGCCGCGTTTTCAAGGATTCTAGACCAGACGTCTTCATGGCGCTCCTACTAACTCCTTAAGATGAAAGGGATGAGTGCTGTCGTTTTGTGCATTGAATGCAGTATCTATTTCTGCTCTGAGATGACAAGCTGGTCTGTTTGATAGATTATGTGAGTGCTTTATGAGCATCCAGACAAAGCGTTCAATCCCATATAATTCACGTGTAGAATGGACTCTTTCAAGTGTTCGATTTTCATATAGAGCACTCGTAATTCCCCCATGATGCGAAAGGATCAGACACATTATCTGCAATGAAAAGCACTTACCATTACGTAAATGTATGCGTTCACATCCCACACAACAGTACATCTACTAACACACAGTGATATATGAACTAATACACTAAATCTTTAGCCCAGAATAGGGATACTATACTGGGATGATGCATACACTGATGCTGATGCTGCCAATGATACAGTGATTTATTCACACAGGTACTCTTGCCCTCACACTTCTGTTAACAGCATGGAGAATACACACAGGCACACACACACACACACAAACACACACACACACACACTCACACACACACACACACACACACACAAAGACACACACACACACACAAACAGGAAAGGCGTGAAGAGGAGTATCCCTGATATTCCATTAGGCAGCAATGGTAAATCAAGCGTTCTGACGAAATGATCATCTGAGAGAAAGGAAGGTAGCGAGAAAGAAAGTAAGAAAGAACTAAATGAAATGAAATGAAATCATTTGACTGTCACTCCCCTGTGAGTGGCAGCCTAATGGAAATGCTAATGAGAGGCTTGAAGGTCACCTATTTCATGCTCTTTGATGTTTATGAAACTGGACATGGAAGAAAACAAGGCGTGTGTGTGTGTGTGTGGAGAAGAACCACACCGAGCATTAGCATGAAAAGAAAAACAACAAAACTATTTTCACACACACACAGACAAACACAGAAACACACACAGCAGCTCCGCTCAGAAAACAATAATCCCAACAGATTTTATTTTTATCAGTGAAGGAATGAACAGGGATTAGGCCTAAAAAAAAAATTGTTTTGGTTCCGGTTTCCGACCGACCCTGTCAATTTATGTGCGACCCAAATTATTTTATGAGCTTGGGGAAGAAAAAAAAAAAAAAAACATATATTTTTTAGGCAGACTATAATTAGGTTTTTGTACAGCACCTCTTCATCATGTACAAGGATGAGCGTATTCTTTCGTGAAAACAACGACTTCACGTGAGATCTGCATGCAGACGACTGGATTGGTAGCGCGTGTTATATGGTTGCGGGAGAAAGGTGGATGCGTGGTCTCCATTGTTTGCCCATGCAATAGCGTGACAAACACAATTGTTAGATTGGGTATGAAATCTAAAAGACCCACGATTACCAAAGCAGTATTCTTTATCTCCCTTTAAAGTGCATTCATCAATTTCCATTACATGACGATGCATGAGATCGTATGTGTGTGTCTGCAATGAGAATGGGGACTAATTAGCACTGAACTGAATTACTTTAACATGAGTTATTGCTACACGATAACAATAACACAACTAATATTACTCAATACATAGAATAGTGGACATTACACTAGGCAACATGAATCTCATTCATAGCTCATCCAGTCGAAATCTTAACAGGATGAACCCATCTTTATTACAGCGAATCAACATCAGAACATAACTAAATCTCCGCTTAGCATGCTAATCGCTACTAATAGCAACGTGCGCTCATAATACACTACCTAGCACAGTCGTAACTTCATGAAACCCTTTACTTTCATTATGTACGCACACAATGCCTCACATACATGTCGAACAATGATGATTTAAGCATTGGAAATGTATAAGTTCAGGGCTCGTCTCAAGTGTGCCGCATTGAGCGTGACAGTCACTCATTTAGGTCTTTAGTCACGCACTCCCGCCGGCCACACATCGTATTTCTCACGCTGAAAAAAAAGAACTCTTGGCTGTTTAATGTGCCGCAGCGCGCAAACATGACCTGGCCGCGCTGCCCTCACCATGGAGGAATCAAGCACGTCTCCCCGAATCCCCTCGAGTTCTGCCGTGAGGTACAATAGCCAATCAGAAAAATATCTATCTTTTGTATCTGGGTAAGATTAAATCCAGCAACCAATGGAAATAAAGCATCCTGGAATGACTTGACTGCAGTTAGAGAATATTTCCCAGATAATTAGCAAAAGTTTTTAATGAGTGTTTGTAACACAGTTTTAGGCTACAGCCTGCCTTTTTACTATTGCTTTGACTCCGAACTTCGTTTATAGGCTAAAATAAATTCGAGTAGGCCTATTCAAAATATATATAGGATATAATTCGAACGAATTTTTAGGCAGCCCTTTATATTCAATGATGTTATTGGCATTATTTTTTGTAAATGTGTTTGCTTGAACAGTCTATTCAGATTCCGAGGTTTCTTAACACCTGGTGGAGTTGTGAATCGCCAGCTCATTAGTCATACTAGCATGTATAAATATCCTGGCCATGGATGCATTAATAATTGCATCTGTCTTTCAAAGATGTCAGGTAAAAAACGAATGAGCATAAACACATTAGCGGAGGAGATGGTGGAAGAGGAAGAGACAGTGCAGGTGGAGGAGAAGGAGACAGTGCAGGTGGTGGAGGAGGAGATGGTGGATGAGATGGTGGAAGAAACAGTGAAGGAGATGGCTAGAACAAAAGGGAGAAAAGTCCAGGAGCAGCCACCTACAAGACCTCCTTTGATAGAGAATGGACCTCGAAATGGCCATTTATTACTGTAGGAAGCACCAGCTCATAATACTGGTGCTCTATCTGCCGCCAAAAGAACTACTGTGCCCATCAAGGTGTGTGGGATGTCATAATTCTCTCGCTCTCTCGCTCTCTCTCTCTCTCTCTCTCTCTCAAATCAAATACATACTTTGAAATTGGTCGAATTGTCAGTGCCATGTGTCAAATCCTTTCTGCAAGTCAGAGCAATTATTATTAACAAAACACTAATAATAATATGGGAGTCTGGTCTGTGGGCATACAGCAGGGGAGCGGGTGGAATACGGCGGGCTGGGGCGTGGTCGGGGGGATATGTCACTCTTGCCTGCCTTCAAAACTTGAGAGCCCTGTATAAGGCACATAGTAGCTATGGTCAACTACTTTGCCACTGAATGGGAGACGAACGGAACTTAAGTCACTATTCACTGCAAACTTAACTGAGCAGACAGCATTGCTAGGCAACGTCGCTATCAACAGAGTATTGTAAGAGTTGATACTATTAAATGTATTAATTAAATATTACTTGAAATGTCCAATGCCAATGGTCCAGGTTGTATTGACTACATATTTTGACTACAAATGTGTGTATGTGTGTAACATGCTGGGAGTATCCGTTGCTGCTGTAAAAAAAAAAAAAAAAAATCTACCTATCACTCGCTGCCACTGGAAAAATAAAATTAAAAAATAAAATAAAATAAATGTCCTACCTACCCATGACCTCAATTGACAACCAACAGGAACCAAACTTTTTTTTTTTAGGCCTTAGCCACTTAAATACACATGTAGGCTATTTCACAATGGATGTGTGCTTCTCCCATTTGTCAGACATAAACTAGCTGCCTGTGACAAGTACCACTCCTTCAAACTCACTCACACACACACACACACAGTGGCGCAAAAAGTGGGTATGCGCTGTATGCGGCGCATAGGGGCGCCGCACCCATGGAGGCGCCAAAGCTATAGTAAAAAAAAAATAATATTAAAATGTTTGGGGTATTTTCTATATGTAGCTACTGTTGTGCGTTTCTAAATAATTTCTGCATTTCCTTAATGTTATATCACATTTTAGAGGACTAAAGAGGCTAGAGTAGGCGCCTCATCTCTTAAGATTCCATAATAGAATTTTGACATAGAAGAGGGACAGTGACCGCTGAACACACAAGCAGTTAGAACTAGGCTACGAGTAGTGAGTTGGTTGGATGGAAGATGGATAAAGCAAAAAAAAAAAAGGGGGGGGGGGGGGGGGGGGGGCGCCAAAATTGTTGCTGCATACCCCTCTGACACTTGGCAGTTGCATCCCTGCACACACACACACACAGACGCACACGCACACGCACACGCACACACACACACATGTTCACACACTCAAACACTACACACCTGCTTGTTATCTCTTATCTTGCCATCTCTCTCTCTTTCTTTCTTGTCTACTCTCTCTTCCTGCCACTCTCTCTCTTAATCTCTCTCTCTACATGCCAGTCATCTCTATCTGTCTCTTTGCCACTCCTTCCAGTACCCATGAAAGGAAGAACAGAGTCCCGTTTCCAGAGGTCTCTCTCTCTCTCTCTCTCTCTCTCTCTCTCTCTCACACTCACTCTCTCTTTCTCTTTCTCACTCACTAGCTCTCTCTCTCTCTCTCTCTCTCTCTCTCTCTCTCTCACACTCACTCTCTCTCTCACACTCACTCTCTCTTTCTCTTTCTCACTCACTAGCTCTCTCTCTCTCTCTCTCTCTCTCTCTCTCACACTCACTCTCTCTTTCTCTTTCTCACTCACTAGCTCTCTCTCTCTCTCTCTCTCTCTCTCTCTCTCACACTCACTCTCTCTTTCTCTTTCTCTTTCTCACTAGCTCTCTCTCTCTCTCTCTCTCTCTCTCTCTCTCTCTCTCTCTCTCCCACTCACTCTCCAACTCTTCCTTCTATTAGGCCACTGCCTGCCTGACAAATCAAAGCAGATGAGGAAGAACTGCAGACGTTCCAAAACAACAAATTATCCTTAACACACACATACACACACACACACACACATGCACACACACACACACACAAACACACACACGCACAGACACACACACACACACACACACCAGTCACCGCCAAAATAAACTTCAATGGGGTTCAGGTGTCTTACTTTGGATTTGGTTTTCTTTCTCTGCCTTGCTCTCTCACTCTCTCTTACCCCGACTCCCAGCCCCCATGTACACAGACATGAACTTTAAAGTAAATTCCAGACAGTGTGAATTGATTTTTTCCGGGGTTAGTCTGTAGGTGCAGCAATCTTGGGAACTCATCCAGAGGCAGTTTGGACAGTAAGGTCTGGGGAGATGGAGAGCTTTTCTGTCTCCCGTGATTGACAGCGTCATAACACAGGGCTAGTGGGGGGGATTGGCTCTGCTGTCCACATGATAGCCAGGGCGAGAGGGTGGAAATAAAACACCGAAGCCACCTGTTGTTTACTATTCTCCATTTAGCCACATTGTTTTGTTTCCCCACTGTGACCCACTTCATCAGTTAGACAGATAGGCCATTTCGCCTACGCCTTTCTAACCACAAATCTAGTCTGTCGCGTAGCTTATGCTCTACTACATTGCCTCGAAAATGACTCACTGACAGGTGTCCTAATTCGACCGCTGAAAGCCTACGTGTGCTTGTGTTCTCAAATGCTGTTTATTTCAGAAAATGTAAAGTATGTTACTGTGGCTCGTCAAATGAATACCATTAAAAAGTTGACCATCTCCGCGTCACTTTGAGTGTTCACAAACCAGAAGCTGTTTACATTTAACCACATTCGAGCAGCAGCCTTAGCATGTGCTATAACCCACACACTCCTGCTCTTGTTAGCTGAATTAGGCCCGAAGAGTGCAATTAGGCCGTTGATAAATTCACTTGGGCGTACACTGGGCTTTCGCACAGTGTTCTCTGTCTATTGATTGCCCGTGAAATATAAGATCAATTATTTAGCAATGAAAATGTGTGACAGGACTGTCTCTCCCCATAGCCTCCAAAGTCGTCTCAGTGTGTATTTTTGGGTCAGCATGGCAGTCTTAATTGGCTTGCACTAATTAGAGTTGTGAGGGTGCAATGAGAATGATTGGCCACTAATGAGGCCCAGAAAAATCTGATGAACAGACAAGCTTGGCAGCAGTTAGAAAATATTATTAGAATTGATTATTTTTAATTAGTTAATTACCGTTGATCTAATAACATATTTTTTCTCAGTAACTGTAAACTTCATTACATGTAACAAGTGCCCCCCCCCCCCCCCCAACACACACACACCACACATAGAGTTTTTTTCCCAAGTCTGTATGGCGTAAACTTTTAAAACGTAAAAGCCGCATGGCTTTGACTGAAAGCCTCTGGACGAGTGTGAATGGAACATATCTGATCCCTCGTCCGCTCACTCCGTGCAGACACAGCAGAACGTCTAAGCTTAGCAGAGAGCTGAAGCGCCAGCTTTTGTCTGGCTCAGGTGCAATGTGCGACAAAACCTATAAATACATCTTAGCAGTGCATATCTACCCACGCTCGAGATCCTCCCCTAATCTCAGTCGGAGAGGGGGGTAACGGCTAAAGGCTTTTTTTCTTTTGTTTACTTTTCCAAAGAGAACGTCAATAATCTGCCTCCGCGGAGATAATTTTACAGTTCTGTTCAGGTGACGCAAAATGATGTTTGATGTGTTGATTTGTGCAGGTAGGGGGAGGGAAGTATTGACATGGAAACATACAAAGAGGAGGAGAGCGAGCGAGAAGCCTATCGATCTTGTGAAGGCGTTAAGAAATGTATGTAGCAAAATATCAATCTATAATTAAAGCTATACATTCATCTCTTACTGTGCTCCTGCATCTGATCTAGGTCTCCTCCGTCCCAGATTTCTCCCGTTCTCTCACTACACGCACTCCCGTCTGAGAACTACTTAAAACTCACAGCACATACATATTTAATCATAGTAGCCAGCAAAACGCAGGAGCAACCACAAAAACAAACAACCAACCAAACAAACAAACAAACAAATGATGGTGATGAAGGTTTTTCCAAAGGATCTGTGACAGTGTGACCACTTCGGTTAAAAATAAACTGTCATTGTAGATTCAGTTCAGCGCCTCCAAAGGCACTCAATATCTGGTGTTATTGTAAACCGGCCCGACCTTGTGACCTCTCATTGAGTTGCAGTGAGCCTTGTTTAATGAAATTTAGTCAGTGTCTGGGAAACTAAAGATTGCAGCTCACATACCCCAAGCAAAGACACACAGTCACGCATACACTTTTCTGTTTATGCAAACCCTGCGTGTTCCATTCATTATAATTAATATGCATAATAATACTGTCATTTTGAAACATAACTCATTTAATTAATACTATTATGCGACTATTATTTCTCTAGTTTTAATATTGAATATTTAAAAAATAAGTATATTTGTGTGAAATGCTTGACATAGTCTCATTTGGGTCAATAAAATGTACTTTGAAATGTCGCAGAGACAAGCAGTAAGGCTAGGTTTGCTTTGGAGCACTGCATTACGTCATTACATAGCTGGCCCTTCAACATGTCATTAGTGACATTATTAAGCATTTCTGTTTTCTTAAAGGAGTTGACACTAAAGCTTAATTGTGGCCCTGTCCTGCCACTCATTTCACTGTGCTTATTGTGGTATGGTATTTCCACTGAATCTCCCTCTCAAATGGGCTTTTTCTCCAGTAAGCACAACTTTGGTTTTGCGTGCCACTTCAACCAGCTATTAAATCACAAATTTGTGAAGAAAAAAAACAAACTGGAACTCCAAACTGACAAAGCTGTTTATTTCTCAGACAAAATTAAGCTGAAATGTAACGTGGAAAGGGCAGGATAGAGAAATGTATGACCACCTCACTGCATGACCCCCTCAGTGGTTTAATGAAGCGTACCTTCTCCAATACATTACATTTTACATTACAGGCATTACTTTTAATTCAGCATGACACTGATGTGGTGGTGCTGTCATGAACGAATGAAATTCTGGAACGCATTTTGATTTAATGGGTTATGTGCTGTAAAGGCCTCTGCTTCCCTGTCAGATCGTGCCTCATGGAGGGGAAGGATATTGGTGTCGCACAGCGTCTCTGATTCATGCTAATTAATGCTCTAAAACCTCACAAGAGGTCCTGGCTCAGTTTATGTTTATTTAATACAGGGAGGAAGTGCCCCAGGCTTAGTATTAAGGGCAGAGGAAATTAAGTAGTTGATATAGCAACCAGATCATATTTCATGTTGGATAAACACAGATTGTAATTCTTGCAGTAGCGTATGAAATGTGTGCTTAATGGTATTCCACAGCCAATCCAAACGGCGGATCCTCAAAAGAGGTATGAGATATGCAGGGCACATCCGGACTTAAGCCATCAGCATCTCTGGAGTTGAATTGATCCATCCTAACTGCAGTTGCACATAATGAGGGGTGCCCATGGCATGCATTTGTTTGAAATCTAAGTGGTAGATCGGGGACACACTGCCTCTGGAGAAGAACACTAATGCCAGATTCCACCAGGAGGAGTTTACTATTGACAGCTTACAGTGGCCAGGCTTCATTCATGCTTCAGTCTCTTATCTGGGTTATGGTATTCTGCAGTGTATCATTGAGCAGCCTGGCAGACATGCAGACATGCAGACAGACAGAAGGCAGGCAGACAGACATCACTGTCTCTGACTATCTCTTATCACGAAGGACCCACATGGGACACGTGTTCACGTGTTGTCATTGTTGCGAGTGTAAGATTCAGCCTACACACACACTACAGAGGGCATTGGTCTCACTTTCACTTTCCACACACTAGAGCTTAGATCTCCCTTGGGTCCAAAAGACTCAAACACCACATAATCGAAATATACTCATATGATATATATATAATTACTAATATTAAAGAAATATATAAACCTTGAATGCATTGGGTACAGCCTACCGGTGCCCCTCAGTATGGGATGAGCCCTGATTAGGGGATGTAAGCCCCTTCTGATTATAATGGTATCATGAAATTCTCCCTTTCCAAAGGGGATGGCAAGCTTTTCCACAATACAGTTTATCCCTTTGCTACAATGTTTTCCTCTGACCGATGGCGATAATTGCTGATACCAGGATTGTTTTTATTTCGTTTTTGTTTAGCACAACAGCTTAGCTGCATCTGTCCATTTTGAATTTGTCTGATATGATATGTTGGCGAAACTGTGTCATTGCGGACCCCTCTCTGATTCCCTTATTTTGGGACATGTAGTCAGAGAAGCAGAAACGACCCTCGAGGCCCCTGCGGCCCCCCGCTCTGTTAAGTCCACACTGATCCACACTCTGTGATCCCAAAGCATCTCACAGCCTGAACTTCATACGGAGACCTGTAAGGCAGAATTAGCCCAATTTCTAACACTTCTGACAAGGGCATCTTTTTGGGAAAATCATAGCAGAATCATTCCATACATTTTATTTAAAATTATTTGTCTTGGTTCAGTGAAGTACCCATCACTCATTACTTCCAATTAGAAATTCTGTGTATAGAAATTAAAATCTAACTATCATGGTCAGATTAAAGAGAAACCATCTAGACTCCATGTTAAAGTAAGTAGGATGCGCTAATTTGAATGGCAACGTTTTTTTTTCCAAAATAGCTTCTGTCTAGAATGTCTAACATGGAAATATAAGATTGTTATGAATGTGCTTGTTTCCACTAGAGAGATTAGAAATGATAGCATATTTGTCAAGTGATACATCACTGTCAGCGAGTAGGCCTGATTAAGGCCAATTAATTAAGAAAATTATGTAATGGGTAACTTAAATACTTCGGTTAGATATGTGTCAAGTTGCAACATGATCCCCAAATAAAAGCAAGCTAGTGAGTGAAGATGAAGGAAACCAGATGCAAGGTCTGCATGACATGTGATAAGATGTTTGCTAAGTGGGTGGGATCAAGGATCACAGCAAACAGCATTTCCAGAATAACCTTGGCCTCGTGTTTGGAGATTCTTTATGACATGCGATTACACACACAATCTGTTTCCATACATATGGTCATACTTTATGAGAGTCCTACCTTCCGCTCTGTTCCTTATAGCTGTGTGCCGTGCAAATAGGCATGTTGGCTTGTAACGTTGCAGCCTTATTCTAAAATCATTATTTTTTTCCCCCCGAATCAATCTCCACTCAATCTATCCCATGATGACATAACAAAAAAAAAAAAAAGGATTTTAGACATTTTTGCAAATGTATTAAAAAGGAATAACTAAAAGATCACATTGACATAAGTATTCAGACCCTTTACTCAGTATCTAGTAGAAGCACCTTTGGGAGCGATTAGAGCCTTGAGTCCTCTTGGGTATGACGCGACAAGCTTTGCTCACCTGGATTTGGGGATTTTCTGCCATTCTTCTCTGCAGATCCTCTCAAGCTCTGTCAGACTGGGTGGGGACTGTCAGTGTACGTCACAGACATTTTCAGGTCTCTCCAAAAGTTGTTCGATTGGGTTCAAGTCAGGGCTCTGGGTGGGCCACTCAAGGACATTTCCAGAGCTGTCGCTATGCCATTCATTTTCTCGGCTGAGTGCTTTATTTTTAGGCTGTAATTTTTAGGCGTAAGGCTGCAACATCACAAACTGAATACTTTCTAAACGCACTGCATTTATTTATTTATTTGCTTGTTTTTCGCAATTCTGCCCACTATGGGAGGCTTTCATCTTTTAACAAGCCGCGTGCTCTACAGGAGAAAGGAGGAGAGGGCCCTTTGACAGATGGAGCCTTTTGTGTTTCTGTGTGTGTTTGTGTCTGTTTCTATTGTGTTGTTGCTAGTCGCATATAAAGACCCTAACGCGGTGGGAGATTCCTCCTGCTCCTGCTCCTGCTCCTGCTGCCTCTGCCTCTGCCGTGTCTGCCGTTTGGACTTGTGTGTCTCTGCCTTCATTATAAAATGAATGGCATGACAATACAATGAACCACATAGCAGAACAACGGAATCCAGCATTAAAGGCCTTACACAGCAACTGGGGGACTGTCACACTGGCGGCACTGGGCCCAGAGAGAGGATATGGAAGAGTATTAGGGTATTAGATCATCGCCTCGGAGGGTTGCCCCTCGCATGTTCTCCCCCCCGCCTCCCCAGCCACCCCCCCCCCCCCCCCTTCATCCGTCCCTCAGCTACGACTTCTTGTCCTCTCACTTCCCCGCCCATCTTTTCTTTCCCCGTATTATCTCTTCTCCTCCTCCCTGGTGTCGCTCCCCCTCTCTTTCTCTCTCTGGCTCTTTCTCTACCTCTCTCCCTCTCTGTCTCTTATTCTCTCCGTCCCTCTGGATTTCCATCTCTCGCTCGCTGCCTGCCGTATCCCCGGCGTCGTCCCAGATTCTGAATAAAACATCAGTTGAGAGTTGTTGCTCCCCTCCTCCTCGTGCCAGAATGTAACCACTCCATCGTTTCCTCCCTCCCTCTCTCTCCCTCTCTCTCTCTCTCTCTCCCTCTCTCTCCCTCTCTCTCTCCATCTCTCCCTCTCTTTCTTTGTCAGCAGGAATCAGCTCTGCACACCATAAATCTGAACTCCTTGGCCCCCTCTCTGCTTTCTGTTGTCCTTTCTCTTCTCTTTCTTCACCCTCTTCTCGTTCTCTCTCTCTATTGCTCTTTATCCTCCCTCTCTGCCTCCCTCACTCCCATCCTTACTCATCCTTCGTCCCCTCCTCTCCACCCCCCCCCCACCCCCCCCACCCCCCCACCCCGCAGCCCCTCAATTACTTGAGCCCAGCAGGCTGCTCTGGCCTTCTTCCCAGGTTGTCCCGTGTCTCAGCTGATTAGGCAAATCACACAGGCCTTTAAACATGCAACTGGGGGTTAAACATTAGTGAGGCTTCTGTCGGTTGGCAAAGAGCAAAGGGCTGGGGGGGGGGGGTTACTCTCTCCATCAGTTGGACATGGGCACACACACACATATGCGCTCATGCCCCTGAGAGACACACACATTTCAAACCATTCCACTGAGAAAAAAGTTCTACTGAAACCCTTACAGAAGTGGAACTGAACAGGAACAGGAACAGGAACCAATATGAAGTGAAGGTTCTTAACAATGTGAGCCAATAAGCTTGACAAGGCCTCTGCTGTTCTAACGCTGCCTGCATGCTGCCTGGCTTAGAGGGCCTAATCACCAGGAGGTTCATTCAAGCTTTCAGAGGAGTTGCTGATGACTCGAGCAGAATAACAGTGCTAGTCATGTCTGCAGTTCCTACGTTAATAGAGTTACAAAATAAAAACATGGCCTTCTGAAATATGTACATCTTAGGTTCATGTCGAGGGGGGAACTTATTCCCCTTGACATACAGTACAGATAATAATGAAGTTATTAAAACGCATTCCTGGGGAAAGTGAAAATGCCATGTTGTGCTCTTCAGCTTCTGTTTATCTTCTCCGCTGTCTCCTGCGTGGATCAGGAGTAGACTTGAGTCCACGTGTGAGTTGTTCATTTACGTGCTCCCTTAAACTGCCTTAGATTTAACTCATTTCCCCAAATCACATTACAGTTCCTCCTCGTTAAGGCACAAGCAGTCGCCGAAATCCCATACTCCACACGGTGGGCCCAATTTATATTAAGTGCCCTTCAGTACAGTGTACTTAACATAATAAAGTCATTAGGGCTTTTAATACGATGTTCCTTCGCATGCTGGTACAAACTGTTACAAGTCACTCAATCCAGCATTAAACCCAACCTAAGGAGTGAGTTTCAAACATGTGCTTACATAAGAAGTATATTGTCCTAATTCTTATCAGCATCGCTCACATGATATCTGAGGACAGCATTCATAAAAAGTGACCTATAAGACTCCTGACGATAATTATCTAAGAATGAGCCTGTGTGCTTATCATCGCAAACACACACAGATGCATATGTAGTTAACCCTTCCGGCTGTCCCTGTACTTGCTGGTTGTGGTTGGCGGTGTTGTGTGTTCGTTCCAACTGCCTGCACTTTGGCAAGGCCCTGATGGATCCCAGTCATTTCCCTCAGTGGTGCAGAGACATAATTGTATGCATAAATGTGCAGTGATGGGTCTGTGTTCACAAACTGTGACATAGAAAACAATACTGGTATGCTACCTAATGCTCGCTGCTGATGCTGAAGAGACTCCCAAGTGGCTGCGGTACGACACTGGTGTGTGCTAAACTGGCTGTCTCCCGCTTCAGTTGGGGTTGCTCCATGGGGCAACAGCAGAGCCAAGAACAGCGTGCTTTCCCTCCGCGGTGAGTCTCTCGCTAGTTTGCTAGCTTCTGTTTCCTCACTATCACTTTACAAGCAGCTGTTTCCACTGGCCCGCACACGTATTTATTTATCTGTTTTTATCGAGCCTCTCCTGTTGTCTTGGCAAAGGATTAGAAAACCGGAACAAAATAAACAATTGATGCTGGCAGGCAGCCACTGCAGTGACTCCTCAGTGTGTGTATGCATGTGTGTTTGTGTGTGTTTTTGCTCTTTTCTCCTGCCTCAGTGGCAAGCCAAAGGTGTTTTTAATGACCCTGGGGATTGCTGTCGTTGTGGGGGTGTTTCCTGCACGCAGGCATGCAATCGGATGCACAGGAGACACAGGATATGAAATATGAATTTCATTTTCCACTTTTGATCCCCAACGTTGCTGCGTTGGCCAAAACCCCCTGACATGTGATGTGTCGTGTTTCTCCGAGCGCTTTCTCCCTCATCACTTACACACTTTCTCATCTGCCTCTCCCCCAACACACACACACACACACACACACACACACACACACACACACACACACACAGTCTCTCTCTCTCTCACACACAAACACACACACACACAGATAACACTTCTGCTGACCCAGGCAAGATGAGTGTGAAAAACACATGGGGTCGTTCAAGAGAAATGCGCGACGCCCCGTGCCAAGTTTCCCAGTCAGTCCTGGCACAGAATAGCTGTGGTCAGCTGTGTGGTAGCATAGCAGCACACAGAGCTGGAAGAGTAGAGGTGGAGTGGGCAAAAGACGGGCACTGGGCATGGTCAGGGTCACTCACTCCACAGCTGCTCCTACACAGGAATGAGCAAGTCAGGCTGGTACATTCTGCCCACCGCACAGCGGGCATCACAGGTACGAGGAGGGATGGGATCCAGATGGAGCTAGGCGGGGAGGGATGGGTGGATGGATGGTTGGTAGCATGGGGATTGGGGACGACAGATGCCTCTCGCTGCTCTCTGCCACGTTTTTGTGTTTTGACCTCCGCGCTGGGCAGTGGCCAAGGTGGTCATCTCTTTCATGTGCCAACTTGGACACGTGTTTGTGCACCTTGCAAATTGGTGCATTTACAAATAAGCATAGCAAAAGCTTGCTTTTGCGCATGCACACACACAAACAAACAAACAAACACACACACACACACACACACACACACACACACACACACACAAACACACAGAAAGGCACACATTCAAACTCCCATTTGCAGCGAGGAATGTAGCAATGCATGAACAAATAACCTCCTACATCTCGGCTCCTCCACAATTGGTGCATCCGTCCATCAGCCCCTTTAAATAAGCAGAAAAATTCACACGTTGGGTAATGTGTGTTTTATATGTATGTATTCATAACAGGGCGGTGCTGCTGTGACATGCATGCTATTTCACTTCCTTTTCACCTTAGTCAACCCCCCCCCCCCACACACACACACACACACACACACACACACTCACACACACCCCAGCCTCCTTACCAATTAACTTCGCTGGTTAGAAGGGTGGGGGTGTATTTGTATTGGCCAGGCAACTGAGTGCATCAGAAGGGCCATTCTTCATCCATTGGCCAGCTGTTCCTTGTGTGCACTAGAGGTGTACAGAGATGTCATTAACTGTATCTGTTTCTGGTAGACCAACAAAATGATCCGGATCTGAATTACAGACGGAAAACCAGAGGTGGGTGAGGTTAAGGTCTTAAGTCACATTCAACCGTTCCGCTTTGGCCCATACATTCTTTATAACCTACTGCTGAACCTGAATGACAGGCCCGACACCATGCATCGCAACTGTAGCATACAAATGTCAGTCCAATCTTCTGTTCCATGTAGGCATTGAAATGGAATCAGTAGTAAACCACAAATGGTCCGCAACAGCACAATATAATGCTGGCACAACACTAGCTGGGTTTCCATCCAACTATTTAATGCAAATGAACTCCTTAAACTTCCTTTCAAATCCTTTAAGTTGCATAATAAATGTCATCCTTGGAAAGAGGTGATTAGCATAGGGTAAAATGATACTGGTTGATGGAAACAGCTTGATTAGCATCAACAAGGGGTTTGGTGTGATTTTATTGCATGTTTATGTTAAGGTTTTAAATGCACAGCTGCTCACAACTCCTCCTGTGATAAAGTGAGTGTACATTTATTCACATAATACCGCTGACATGCACACAGGTATCCTTATCTGAATTTTTACAGAATGGAAATGGGTAGAAACCAGCTGCCATCTCCTGTTGAAGGTTAACATAGCAGTCAAAACTAAACTAAACTAAAAACTACAACCAGTATAAATAGGACCAATAATACAGTGCACACTACTTTGCCAGCAGCCTATTTAAAAAGGGGCCTACAAAAATCAAATACAGATGTTATTCAAAAGCCTTACAGTAAGTCAATGAAGGCATCCAACACACCCACATCACAGTCCAGGAGAGTCACCACACTGTCCAACCTCCTCATAGTAACACGCAATATCATATTTGCCACAGCAGGCAGGGAAAAAACACATGTTATCCTGCAGTTCAATATGACCAGCCTATGCCTAGACCACATGAGCCAGTGACGACGAGGCTTGGCTTTGAAAAGTGTAATCATTTCATCATTGTCCCAGAGGCAGGTACATTAAGTGGCTGATGGATAGGCCTTGAACAATCTGGGTAGGCCTGGGTGACGCTCATCACGGCACGTTTTCACACATGTCAACCACTTTGGATGCCCACCTGTATCACCCTGTGGAAACATCCATAAAATCCATAGAAAATCCTCGTTGCTGTCTGCTTAAATAACCATGAAATAGGCTACTCGGTAGGGTGTCAGTTGACACCAATGGCTGATACATACTGCATGTTACATCTTAAATGGATGAAAAATGACTGAAATACAAGGTTAACATACTTTTTTCAAAATATTTTTACTATTTTAAACTTTTCAATGAAGGAAATGAATCCACACATCTAAAAACGAAAGGCGATGGACAGGTTGTGGGTGTTTGAAGGAATCCAGCTGATTCACCTGCCTTTTGCTGCCCTAAGTGATAGCCGGGAGGGGTGAGCTTTCAGTCCGCTGCCTGCTGCGTGCAAACATTCTTGGGGGCAACACCAGAATATAGGCATCACTTTTAAACAATGTGTAGTAAATTAAATTCAGTCCTATGTTGCAAAGAGAATGGCCATTTTTAGCTTGTGGCCATCCACAAAGATATTAATTGAGCAACTTTGGGAAGAACAGATATCTGTTTCCATCGCATCACTTGTGCTTATTCTGCGTATTCTGATTCGCGGATATCCCCAGTGAACGCCTCAGATTGGTGATTTAATGAATTTCAGATAGAGGCAGCCAATCTCTCTCCCCAGGGGGTTACGTGTGTGTGTGTTTGTGTGTGTGTGTGTGTGTGTGTGTGTGTGTGTGTGTGTGTGTGTGTGTGTGTGCCTGCGTGCGTGCATGTGTGTGTGTGTGTGTGAATTGGTACAGTAAGGATAACCATTTGTCTTGTGTGGAGAAAGCTGTTTAAATGTTTACATACACTCATACACCTATACACCAACAGACTTTCAGAAAGAAGTCAGCATTTCATAAAGGCAGGCGAGCATGAAGTGGATGGATGAAGTGTGTATCCGAGCACTTTCATCTTGTCTTTTTGCGCCTCCAATTACCGCTGGAAGAACCCACCAAACCGAGAGGCACTCTGTTTCTGTCTTGGATTCTTTCTTGTTGTTGATCTCATTTCTGTGGTTGTTTTTGTTGCTGTTGTCGTTGTCACTATGCCAAAAGCAGAAGAGCCAAGAGCAAACAATCCGTTTTGTCCTGAGCTGTCAGTGGCTGCTGTAGCGGTAGGGGCTGCCACAGGCCTGAGGAAAGAAGGGATGAAGGGAGGAAGGGCGGAAGGAAGGAAAAGAAGGGAGGGAGGATGGAAAAGAAGGGACGGAGGAAGGAGCTGGCTGTTTCACACAGCACAGTGCTGAGAGAAGGCAAAGCAGACCTCTGTGTATAGCAAACTCAAGGGTCATGCTAGAGGCAACACACACAGGGAAGCACAGCATGGCACAATGCAGCATGGCACAACGCAGCATGGCTCAACGCAGCATGGCACAACGCAGCATGGCGCAACGCAGCTTGGCACAGCGCAGCATGGCACAACGCAGCATGGCGCAACGCAGCTTGGCACAGCGCAGTATGGCACAGCGTAGTATGGCACAGCGTAGTATGGCACAGCATAGTATGGCACAGCGTAGCATGGCACAGCGCAGTATGGCACAGCGTAGTATGGCACAACGCAGTATGGCACAGCGCAGTATGGCACAGCGTGGCGCGCAGCCAGGGCTATGCAAATACAGAAACTACAGGGGTTCTTCACGTCTAAGCCTGCAAGGATACTAGCTGGTGAAGTAATGGGGGTGGGTGACAGAAGAGGTGCTGTGAGTAGATGGGTAATGGAGGCACCAGAAAGGTGAAAAGAGACGATGGGGGGGGGGGGGGGGTCAACTGTGTCAAAATGGAGGCTTGTCAGAACTGTGGCCACTGGCTTCAGAAAGGACCTCGAATGAAAGTTTGGGTGAAGTTTACCCAGTTCATTATGTGCCTGTGTCGTTTAAATGGTTAAACCAGTGGTTCTTAACCTGGGTTCGATCGAACCCCAGGGGTTCGTTGAGTCACTCTCAGGGGTTCGGCAGGAGTCAAGACACACACAGTATAGCGCCACACTAGCAATGTCGGGTCGTTTTTTACCTACGTTTTGAAGAAATTGTATTTAATTGTAAGGGTTCAGTACCTCCAATAGGTTTAAGAACCACTGGGTTAAACAAACCTTCTCAGGCATGAATACTGCTTCCCAGTACGGGGCATTATCTGACTTTTGAGGAATCAAAATGCACAGGACTTGTCTTGAAGTCCTTGTTCCACATTTCAATCGGAGCCAATTACATTCCATCCTGCCTGTGTATCTGCCAGCAGGCATCGGGTGTTCCGCCGAATGCCAAGTGAGACTTCATTCATGAAGATGAGAGGGAACACTTTAACCAACCTGTTTTCTTGTCAGGCTGGTTTTTCTCTTTTCCTTTTCCTCTCATTGTTATGTTCCCCTCCACAAACTCACAGTGATTAATTCAGTGGGAACAGGGGGAAATGCAGACGTGATTATGCTGTTAAATTCCCAGCTTCTCTCAATTTTTGTTGTTAACAGAGACTCAGAGCTATCAGAAACCAAAGCTGCTCTGACTGTCTTCACCATCATTCCATTCACAGAGAATAGAATGAAGAAGTCGCAGTAAGAACTGCCTGATTAATGGTCCTAACAGCAAGGGTTTATCAGAGGTCTGTCTTAACCATTTGAGCCAACAATAGCTTAGCTTAGTAATATGCCCTTTACATAATAGGCGTAGATCTGTAATTACAATGTTATAACGTATGTTCCTGACATGATTGACGCCACTGATTAGATCAAGTAATAAGCTGTATCCTGTTGTTGTACTATGTACACTGCAAAAATGCTTTTCTAACCTAGTGTTATTACTCTTATATTGAGATGAAAAAATCTAGTTGGTCTTGTTTCTAGCTAAATTGTACTTACCTAGTGCTCTTTGGTAAGGTTATTTTTGCCTATTTCAAGCAAATATTACTTATTTTAAGAAATCTTAACAAGCAAATTTGGCTGCCAGTGCGTTAAGCAAATTTGGCTTAAAACAAGCAAATTTGGCTGCCAGTGCGTTAAGCAAATTTGGCTTGTTAAGATTTCTTAAAATAAGTAATATTTGCTTGAAATAGGCAAAAATAACCTTACCAAAGAGCACTGGGTAAGTACAATTTAGCTAGAAACAAGACCAAATAGATTTTTTCATCTCAATATAAGAGTAATAACACTAGGTTAGAAAAGCATTTTTGCAGTGTACCGTTACTACATGGCCAATAAGTGAGTTAAATCAGGCTATTTATCGCCAGGACCAAATCACATTAAGCATGTAGATGAGTG
>NC_137914.1:9362962-9402962 GCF_963457725.1 Sprattus sprattus
TAGAACTGAAGCCTGAGTCATTCTGGGGTGGTTAAATTGAGTTGTAGCGAGCAACTTCCGGATGGGTTTGGCTCCCCTGAGACCTGCCGCTCTAGTGAGCTCTGATTATCTTTAGCCGTGCTCTCCAGCCGGGTAGAAACAGCACAGACTTCAAGTGACCTTTAGAATGACATTGATCAGTTTGCAGTTGCTGCATTTGTGTGAGAGTGTGGTTGTGGGTATAAATGCTGTGTGTCTGCCTGCGTGTGCGCACGCTTGCAGTGTCTGTGTGTGGGTGTATGTGTGTGTGCGTGTGTGTGTGTGTGTGTGTGTGTGTGTGTGTGTGTGTGTGTGTGGGGGGGGGGGGGGGGGGGGGGGATGGGGGCGTTGTTCGCAAGCTATTGCATTATTCCCCCTCAGACCCTTTAGGGAGTTTCTGGCCGAGATTGATTATTTTTTATTTTGCATTTTAAAGAGAGCCTGCTCTTCTTAGCTATTTTGAGAACTTACAGCTTGATTCATCTTTTGTATTATTAATATAATAAATACTTTACATTACAATATTATGCCTTGTGCCACATCTCTCTTCTCGTTCATTTTCCTCTTCCTCTGTCTCTCTCCCTCTCTTTTGTTATCTGTCCTTTCTTCAAAAAGTTATTATTAGACTACACTATATATGACTGTGGCCCATGAATGTCATAGGCAGTTGAAGACTGGAAGGTGGCTGTTCTGAACGACATCAATTGAGTGCTGCTACGTTTTGACAAAGACAATGAACAATGAGACTATGACCTGCCAGTGGCATACCAGTTTATGGTTTACTTGGACCACAGAGAAGTGACTGGCAGATTTCAACCCGTGGTTAAAGTGTGTTCCAACAAGGGTGCACAGCTGTGTTCAATTGACAAGAAAAACAAACATCAACACAAATGAAAAACTACAATAAACAGTCATTTGGCCGTTTGTGTTGGGATGATTCTGAATTCTGTCCCCCCCCCCCTTTCATTCCCTCCATCTGGTCGGTGTTAAGCTCCCCGTGTCTCTCTCATTCTGTCTTCCTCTCTTTCTTCAGCTGCTTTACTCTCATTCCTCCTTTCCTTCTATCTGTTACTTTCTCTCTTCAGCTCCTTCTCTCCTCAGCCCTATCTCTCTCTCTCTCTTTCTCTCTCTCTCTCTCTCTCATCTCTTCTATACCTTTTTCTTCCCCCTTGATTTGTCTCTCTGTCTCTGTCTCTCTATCTCTCTCTCCGTCTGCCATGCTGAATGCGTCTGATTATAAGTGCATTGACTGTGGATGCTGTCAGCTCAGTTTTGGTGGACTTCCTTATCTGTCCTGTCACTTAACTGCAGCAGAACCAACCGCCATTTGACATGCAGCAGTCAGGAAATCAGACGGCTAGAAAAATGCCATCAATAGTTTGTTAAATGTCCTGTTTGCTCATTGGGACTGAACTCTGACTGGCTCTGTGGACCTCTGGAAAGAACAGAGCCTCAGGCAATGACTGATGTGACACACACACACATACACACATGCACACACACACGCACACTCTCACACACACAGACACAGACACACACACACATACACACATACACACATACACACACACACGCACACTCTCACACACACAGACACAGACACAGACACACTCACATACATCAACCCAGCAATTTGTCATAATCCTCAGTCAGTCTCAGTCAGACACACACACACACACACACACACACACACACACACACGCACACGCACCCGCACCCACACCCACACCCACACACACACACACACACACACACACACACACACACATACACACACACACACACACACACACATACACACACACACACACACACACACACACACACACACACACACACACACCCACACACACACACACACACACACACACGCACCCAGAGGGGGAAGCCTTCATTTATTCATCACATCACACCAATAACATGCATATCCTCATGTGTTCCCATTTGTTCCTCTAACATGCATCAAACACCACCTCCCTCTTTAAACAAGCTTCAAATGAAACCACATAGCATCCATAACTTTAGTGTTTCTCATTATAAAACAGACATGACCACACTGCATTGCTCATAGCATCTGTAGGATCTATTTTATGTTTAGATGAACATGGATTAACTCATCTGTATGAAATTCAGGAAAGACAGACTAGGGGGAAATAGTAACTTAGCCTTAGAAAGGA
The DNA here is from genome assembly GCF_963457725.1 of Sprattus sprattus. NCBI lineage: Eukaryota > Metazoa > Chordata > Actinopteri > Clupeiformes > Clupeidae > Sprattus > Sprattus sprattus. The sequence continues at coordinate 9,365,158 of NC_137914.1, forward strand.
TTCACTGATGTTAGAGGGAGCAATAAAGTTACTACACAGGCACATTCCAAGAAAGGAGGGGGTCCCGGGGGGTGCCTGTCACGACACACACACACACACACCTAGGAGGTTTCAGAGGAGTTAGAGAAGAGGGAATAGTTATTTCTGACAACCAGCTAGAACACACCCCACACTGTACAGGCCTTAAAATGGCTTGCAGACCATTCATACAATGAGATTGAGCTAATCCATGGACCATCTCCTTATTGTAGCTTATTGATTACAATAATAAACCTCCAGATTTCTGCATCCAGTCTCCGGTCTTCTGATTGAAAGAAAATGTGTAGTGAGATCCTATTCTCGCCACATCACATCCATAACTTTAATGTTTAAAACACACACGACCACACTGCTCTGCTCATAGCATCCATAACTTTAATGTTTAAAACACACACGACCACACTGCTCTGCTCATAGCATCCATAACTTTAATGTTTAAAACACACACGACCACACTGCACTGATGCTCATAGCATCCATAACTTTAATGTTTAAAACACACATGACCACACTGCTCTGCTCATAGCATCCATAACTTTAATGTTTAAAACACACATGACCACACTGCTCTGCTCATAGCATCCATAACTTTAATGTTTAAAACACACACGACCACACTGCTCTGCTCATAGCATCCATAACTTTAATGTTTAAAACACACATGACCACACTGCTCTGCTCATAGCATCCATAACTTTAATGTTTAAAACACACATGACCACACTGCTCTGCTCATAGCATCCAAAACTTTAATGTTTAAAACACACATGACCACACTGCTCTGCTCATAGCATCCATAACTTTAATGTTTAAAACACACATGACCACACTGCTCTGCTCATAGCATCCATAACTTTAATGTTTAAAACACACATGACCACACTGCTCTGCTCATAGCATCCATAACTTTAATGTTTAAAACACACATGACCACACTGCTCTGCTCATAGCATCCATAACTTTAATGTTTAAAACACACATGACCACACTGCTCTGCTCATAGCATCCATAACTTTAATGTTTAAAACACACATGACCACACTGCTCTGCTCATAGCATCCATAACTTTAATGTTTAAAACACACACGACCACACTGCTCTGCTCATAGCATCCATAACTTTAATGTTTAAAACACACATGACCACACTGCACTGCTAGAGGGATGAGCTGTGTGACCTGGTGATGAGCGGGCTGGGCATGTGGATAGATGGGTCTTTATGTAGGAGCTGCAGAAAGGCACATGATACTGCATGGAGTAGGTGACTTACAATCACAAGTGTATGCACACAAGTGTATGCACGCACACACACACGCGCACACATGCACACACACACGCACGCACACACACACGCATGGACGCACACACGGACACACGGACGCACACACACAAAAACACTTATACAGTTATGGTAAAGAAAGAGTCAGCTCAGTTTCTTTCTGAACATCCCTTTGAGTCTTAGCTAAGACAAAATAACATCAAGGAGAGAAAAGGCATTGTATTGGCTCTCTAAGGAGATCACAGACTGCACAAACCACTCACACACACACACACATGCACGCACGCCCGCACGCAGGCACGCACGCACGCACGCACGCACGCACGCACGCACGCACGCACGCACGCAAAGCACAGTGTCACACTTTTCCAGTTCTTAATTTAATTTTATATTCTAAAATATTTAAGTTTAAGTTTTAAGAAGAGAGTCTTTGTTAAGTCAAATCCGCAAAATATTGACGTGGAAAATTGAGAAGCTGTTTTGCAGTTCGCCTAAACAGATTCTGAAATGGATATAGCACTCGTGCCGGTACCAATCCACTGGGCCGATGCCAGTCCTGGGCCTGTGTGCGTGTGTGTGTGCGTGTGCCTGTGCATTTGCGTGTGCCTGTGCCTGCGCGTGTGCGTGTGTGACAGAGAGTCTGTGGGCTATACTATGATGAGTGCATCAGTGTAAACAAAATGCCTTTGCCTGTGTCCTCCATAGTAATATCAATCAATCACAGATCAAAGCCCATCCTCCACAGCACCCCCTTGATGCCCATTTCCCACCTCATTAACTAATCAGTGAACTCGTTCCCATGGCGACTGTTAAAGGTGAAATATGTATTTTTGTCAGTAAATAGACATTTCTTCAGACCCTATACACATCATGAAAGGGCATGGGATAGAAGGGAAAGACATGTTTCTCAGTAACCCTGGGGACTCCTTTCTGGATGTATCCAGTCATTTTTGAAGGCATTGATCTACATTTTACTGGTGTGCAGAAATGGGAATAACTTAAAATAATAATAATTTAAAAAAAACATCAGAAACAATAGGCGTGTAATCACCTGTAGCAACGTAACATGCTTCATATATTATTTATGTGTGTATAAATGTGTATATTAAGAATGTTAGAAATCATAAAATATGTATGACATTTTACACATATTTTATGAATGCAATGACTGTTTGTTGTGGTTGGAGCCAATTATTATTATTTATTTTTTTGTGAGCTTCACATTGCAGCTTTAAGGGGCTTATTATGGAGGTACAAACTCACCGCGTAATCGCCCACCATGACACATTTCACATTCTTCTGTGTGTATGTGTGTGTGTGTGTGTGTGTGTGTGTGTGTGTGTGTGTGTGTGTGTGTGTATAGGTATGTTCAGGTGTTGACGTTTTGAAAGAGGACCTCAATTATATTTTTCAAAAGGGCAACAAAATTCTGGTGGCATGGTCCATCGGCTCTTGTTTCTTGGACTGTGCAATCCTTCCACCATTTTTCCATCCACAGAGAAGATTACATAGGTGCAGATAAAAACATCTCCCTGCACTCGGGAAGGGGATGGTGACAGAGTGTATGCAGGCTTTCAGCTGAAAAAGATGGCAGCGCTTCAGTCCGTGCACGTGGCAGTTCCAAGTAAAACCGTGGAGACTGTTTGTGCTATTTTATTCGCTCAGCATTTAATAAAGTTAGTGTGTGAAATGAGAGGCAGACCCCTCAGATGTCATGGAAAAATATGTCAATTCAATCCTAAAGGAATTATTGGAATGGGGTTTACTTTCTCGATCAGTTCTCTTGTTGTATTTCCCCACAGTTAATAAATCCTGTCTTCATGTAAGCCACCTCTGTTTTTCTTGGTTGCTGCTTTGATGTGAAATAACATAATAATTGGAATTTCCTCCTGAAAGTGTCAGAGAATAACCATTGTAAAATGAACTGACCAAGCGTGCGGTGTGATCTCTTGACACAGTGAGCTGTTGTAGGCCCCGTCAATTAGAGCAGTAGCCTCTGCCAGGACTTCTTCTCCATGGTTTGATTCCATAGTAATGGGGAGTAGGGTTAGCTTCCAGTGTCTCTCTCAGCATAGAGGCATGGGCACAGTGGGACTGACTCAGGTAATACAATGCACAAGTCACTTGTCAGGATTTTGTATTCACTGTATTACCATGGGACATACTGTATATCATTCATATCATACCTTTATATACTCGGATACAGCATACGGTGCATTTTGCGGCTGTCCCCAGCCAGTTGGGCACTGTTGTGTATCCTGCCACCCTTGCAATCCTAACCGTGTCAGACAACCATAACTAAACATAAACAACATTTCCATACACCTTGCCGGGAAGCCTCTCCCTCTCCTTCTGTATCATATTATACTAATACTGATACTGATAAAGTGGCAACATTACCTAATGCTAACTGTTTATCTTATTTCATACAAAAATATCAAGGCATGGCAGACTACCTAACGGAGTCAAACACAGGCCTTAGGGTCTGAAGTGTTAAGGTTTTTTCCTGATTAACAGGGAGTTTTTCCTCCCACCTGTCGCCTTTGTGCTTGCTTTAAGGGAGTTCAGGCCCTGGGCTCTGTAAAGCGCCTGGAGACAATGTTATTGTTTTGGCGCTATATAAATAAAAAGGATCAGAGATGATAGCGAAAGTGATGACAGCTTTGCCAAGCTTTACTAGTCTGTTCATTAGCAGAATGTACATATATTGTGATTAAACCTTTCTTTCCTTTCTCTCTCTCTCTCTCTCTCTCTGACTCTCTGTGTCCTTAGACATGGGAAATGCCTCTGATGTTCAATATTTGTTTGTGTCCAAAATATCCAAGGAGAGTGACTACATTCTGGCCTCCATCTACTCCCTCTTTGGTATGTAGCGCACATTCTGTCCACATGTCATTTTCACTCAAAGAGTCAGTTTGTAGTGGGGAGAGAAAGTCCCTCTTTAAAAACATGTCTCCCCTCTCCTCCTTCTCCTCCTCCCCCTCTCTCCTCCTTCTCACCCTAGGTGTCATGTCTCTGATGGGGAACAGCATCCTGCTGTTTGTGGCCTACCGGAAGAAGTCCACTCTGAAGCCGGCCGAGTTCTTTGTCATCAGTCTGTCCATCAGTGACCTGGGCATGACCTGCTCTCTGTTTCCCTTCGCCATCCCTTCTGCTTTGTACCACAGGTAAGTCTCTCTATTTTATCTCTTTACTTATACCATCCCATCCGTCCTGCTTTGTACTACAGGTAACTCTCTCTATTTGATCTCTTCACTTTCACCATCCCATCTCTCCTGCTTTGTACCACAGGTAACTCTATCTCTATTTGATCTCTTTACCTTTGCAATTCAATCCCCTCTGGTTTTTAGCACAGGTAACTCTCTCTAGTTTATATCTTTACTTTCACCATCTTATCCCCTCTGCTTTTTACCACAGGTAACTCTCTCTAGTTTATATCTTTACTTTCACCATCTTATCCCCTCTGCTTTTTACCACATGTAACTCTCTCTAGTTTATATCTTTACTTTCACCATCATATCCCCTCTGCTTTTTACCACAGGTAACTCTCTCTAGTTTATATCTTTACTTTCACCATTTTATCCCCTCTGCTTTTTACCACAGGTAACTCTCTCTAGTTTATATCTTTACTTTCACCATCTTATCCCCTCTGCTTTTTACCACAGGTAACTCTCTCTAGTTTATATCTTTACTTTCACCATCTTATCCCCTCTGCTTTTTACCACAGGTAACTCTCTCTAGTTTATATCTTTACTTTCACCATCTTATCCCCTCTGCTTTTTACCACAGGTAACTCTCTCTAGTTTATAGCTTTACTTTCACCATCTTATCCCCTCTGCTTTTTACCACAGGTAACTCTCTCTAGTTTATATCTTTACTTTCACCATCTTATCCCCTCTGCTTTTTAGCACAGGTAACTCTCTAGTTTATATCTTTACTTTCACCATCTTATCCCCTCTGCTTTTTACCACAGGTAACTCTCTCTAGTTTATATCTTTACTTTCACCATCTTATCCCCTCTGCTTTTTACCACAGGTAACTCTCTCTAGTTTATATCTTTACTTTCACCATCTTATCCCCTCTGCTTTTTACCACAGGTAACTCTCTCTAGTTTATATCTTTACTTTCACCATCTTATCCCCTCTGCTTTTTACCACAGGTAACTCTCTCTAGTTTATATCTTTACTTTCACCATCTTATCCCCTATAGTTTCTGTTTTTCCAGATGTTAGATTTGGCTTAGCCCAGGAGAATGTCAGTACTGATCATTGCATATCGCAGCAAGTGACTGTTAGTGGATAATTACTATATCTACACAGGGATTATTTTCGCTCTTCAAAACTGTAATGTGTTCCATGATCTGAGCTCCTTGCCTATTGATTGCTGTGTCAATTGAATAGGATTGCATAATGAGTTCACAGCTAGGTTCATCCATCCTTGCTGGATGGCTACGTCTTAAAATTGGGGATTTGCCTAGTTATTGATGAGAATTGATGAGAAGTAATATGCTATTATGAGAATTGATGGATGAGAACTAATATGAAATTATTCATAGAATTACTCAAGTATTGACTTGTGAAAAATAGTGGAAAATAAGCAGAAACTTCAATAGTATTGTCGTGCAAAGACACCACAAACGATGTGACACACAAAAAGCAGAACACACTAAAAACATGTTCATCCAGTCAGAATGGATGCCCAGGGAGCTCAATGGTTAGGTCAGCTGGAGGCAAAAGTGACGGTAGATCATGAGTAAGCTCAGTGAAGCGTGCTGTGCGAGCCGAGAGGTCACTGAGCACTTGTTATTGTAGATGACACTCTGAGGGCAGTCGATGGTGTCAGTCTGGCGTAAGATATCTATTTGCTTACTTGTCTAGAGAGGGTGTGAGAATGGATCTATCTGCACCACCAGTACACCAAAGCGAGAGAGTAACTGAAAAGAATCGGTGTGTTTGGGAATGGAATACAGAGCAAAAATGTCCATTTGTGTGGGTGAAGGTTAAATATTAGCTTCTCAAACACATTCAGATTATAGGGAAGTGTGTGTGTGTGTGTGTGTGTGTGTTTGTGTGTGTGTGTGTGTGTGTGTGTGTGTGTGTGTGTTCCTATGGTATACTGTGTTCGTCTAACTTAACTGGTAGAGTAAGGTGTTAATTACACCAAGGTCATGGGTTGTCCCCTAGGGAACAAACACTGTTACGCAACTCTCTTTTCTTAGCGCTAAATAAAAAGCTTTAACAAAAGAGTTAAATGAGGAGGAAATTTAAATGGATCCCCTCAATTCCTTTTGTATTCTCCGACAGACAATAATCAACGCCGGGAGGCTAAATGTTAATCAGTGCTTTAATACTTTCCCCAATAACCATCCTCTAGAGCAGGGGTACTCAATAGGCGGACCACGGTCCGGATCCGGACCCAGACGCAATCAAACTTGGACCGAAGCCAAAATCAACATTCTTATCGAATCATGATCCAAGCGAGTTTATATTGATGCGTGATTTCGCGCTGTATAATTTTGTCCTACTCGATATGGTTTTTATCTTCCGTGTCCAATCCAGAGGTCCAATCATGAGCTGTAATAACAACATCACTATGACAACTCACTCACTCAATGTTGTCCGCGAGCTCTCTGTGGGTCACGCAGGTTTTGTCTGTCAATGGCAACAAAGCGGGCAGATAGATTTGTGAACGGTTACTTTTCCCCATGTAGCAGGATGGATTAAAGCTGACGTCACTGCACCGTCTGTTTACTTCACCCCGTCCATCTAAATTGCACTGCATGTTGCTTGGTATGTGAGAAAATCATCGCGTGCTTTAAACCCAACAAAAAACGAAAACTTGCTTCCAAAAATCGCGAATTTAAGACAGAGTGGACCGACAAGTAAGCATTTGTGCTGCTTGTGTGGAGCACAAAACCGATGTGTTTAATCTGCAACGAGACGGTTACCCTTGTCAAAAGTGGTAACGTGAAACGTCACTATGAAACAAAGCATGCACACTTCAAACAGAAATACCTGCAGAACTCTGAGGTAAGGGGCAGAAAAATAAACCATCTGCAATCATACCAAGCAACATGCAGTTTAATAATATAGATCAGCCACACAACAACAGCGTGCATACCTCAACATATTGTTGTGAGTCTGCCTTTTCAACCATGAATATGGTGAAAAACAAATACAGGAGTACACTCACTAATGAACACTTACATCAGTGCCTCCGCCTGGCCTTCACACCTTTTATGCCCAAGGGTAAACCACAAAAAGTGTCACCTTTCACACAAATAAGGCCAGACCACATCACCTTTTGTGCATAGGTCGAACGTTTCTGTTGGAGTTATGTTTTTGGATTTTGACCGTCACTGTTCCGGACCCTGGACTGAATGGAAATTTGGCAAGTGGACCTTTTGGGTTTCCAATTGAGTACCCCTGCTCTAGAGTGCTGTTTATCGATATTGAATTACAGAATCATCACAAGGAGGCTAGCGATGCTCTAATGATATAATAATGAAAAGCAAAGTCAATAAAGAACGTACTATTTGCACAGTTATGAAGACTAATATTTGTTTACCCTAGCCACACATTTATCACTGGATGCCTTTCTATTCCAATCAGTCTGGATGTTGACACCCATACAGTGATATCACTGGTGTTATCCTTAAGGCTTTCCTCAAAGGAATCTCTATACAGTAGACATGGGTGACAGACAGACAGACAGACAGACAGACAGACAGACAGATAGATAGATATGTAGAAAGAGAGATAGATAGATATAGAAAGAAAGATAGATAGATAGTTAGGTAGATAGATAGATAGATAGATAGATAGATAGATAGATAGATAGATAGATGAATTGCCATCAAAAAGGTACTTTATACTGCTATACGCTTTTAACCACAGGTAACTCTCTCTAGTGTATCTCTTTACTATCACCATCCCATCCCTCCTGCTTTGTACCACTATTTTTTAGATAGATAGATATATATATAGAAAGAAAGATAGAAAGAAAGATAGATAGATGGATTTATAGATGAATTGCCATCAAAAAGGAACTTTATACTGCTATATGCTTAAGGCCACCCTCAGGATGAAAGTCCTTCTTACTAGGTAATCTGTCATATCTGTTATGGAGGCATTAGCCACACAGGTTAGAGAAATAGAGAATGCCACGGCAGTCTACCAGCTGCAAGGATCACAAATATGTACGAACATTATGTGACTGTATTCCTCCTTGTCTTTCCTCTTTCATTCATTCCTCTTCTGCCTCTCCCTCTCTCTCTCTCTCTCTCTCTCTCCCCCTCTCTCTAATTTCCCCTATTGTAGGTGGCTGTTTACTGAGCCCATGTGTATGGTCTATGCCTTCTGTGGTGTCTTCTTTGGCCTGTGCAGTCTGACCAACCTGACTGTCCTCTCATCCGTGTGCTGGCTCAAAATCTGCTGCCCCAACTACGGTATGACCCAAACACATTACACATCAGCTTCTCAGTCTGTGGACAAACTTCATACTACTATTATTATTATTATTATTATTATTATTATTATGACATACCAAAGATTCATGTTTGTGTTTGTTGACAACAAATAGTTGAAAACATGAACTACATGTTTGCACACATACAGTAAGAATAAAAACATCTCTGCTGCCGTTGGTACAAATGACAGTTTGGCCACTTTGCGAACATGGATTAGTGAGCTGGAATTTCCAGTTCAGTTTCTATGGACATAAAAGCACTCTTTTAGTTCCGTTTTAGTTTGTGTTTGTGTTTGCATGGATGAGGCATAAACACACGCAATAACATTCACCATTCTAAAGTCTTCAATGTGAGCATTCCCAAAATGGAGCATTAGGGAGTTTAACACAACCCAAGAGATTAAAAATATACAAAGCAAGTTGAAAAGGGGAAACATGTATTGGGAAATAAAAAAGGTATTCATCCGAATGAATGAATTCCCAGTATTGACGCGGGATCAGGGAATACCCATGAAAAAGCTTTGTTCTAGTTTTAAAACTGGGAGATCAGACAAACTCAATCAATCTCTGTAGACCCCAGCCAGCTCCCCTGGGGTGAGTGTGTGGGGGGAAAAAAACACACACACACACACACACGCAAGCAGGAGAAGTGAAGGAGAGAGCGATCATGCTCAGAGGAAAACATGAAAAAAAAGAAAGGAGAAAAAAAAGAAGACAACCAGAAAGGTACCGAGGAAGGAGGAGAAGAAGAAGAAGATGATAAAGAAGAACGGAGAAAATGGAGACAGAAGATGGAGGTGCAGCACCTACAGCTCCTTCTTCATCTCCGTCCTGAGTCTTTTCTCTGAAGAGTGCTGGGAGGGACGATAATAAAGGCGTTGTGTGTGAGTGTGTGTGTGTGTGTATGTGTGTGTGTGTGTGAGAGAGAGAGGTGTACAGCAGCGAGCAGAGCGGATTTAAATAATTGCTAAGATGCGACTGCAGAAGTGAAGCCACTAATGAGAGGGATTAGTCACCGTGCCACTCTGAGCTGCCAGTGGTTGCGTAACGCCCTGCAGGCTCCACAGCGCCGCCACAGCTGCCATCGCAAAATCACCAACAACACACTCACACACACGCGCACTCAGACACACTGGTATGCACAAACACACACTCACACACACACACACACACACACACACACACACACACACACACACACACGTGCACACATGCATACACACTCATACACATCCACACTCACAAGCACACACACACACACACACACACACCTCAATGGGAAACCAGCTGAAGATTGATCTCTCTCTCACACACCTGTGAAGTTAACATGCTTGAAATCCGCGAGGACATTGATTGCGATCTGTGAAAATCTGAGAGCCACCCCGAATGCCCCCTACCCCCACACACCCAGAAAAAGACAACACCTGCAAACATCTATCTATAAATCCAGAAATCTCTGTGTGTCTGTCTGTCTGTCTGTCAGTCAGTCTGTCTAGGGCGTATCTCCCTGGCGTTAGTTACGTTAGTTATGAGATTTCGCATGTAGCTTACGCATGTCATGAACCTGTGCATCCTTGATTTTGAAGATTTCGGAATTCATAGTTCGCGGCATATTTATATTTTATCGTTTGCCGTAGGCACTATGGGTAGTGAGGCACTATGGGTAGTGTAGTAATTCAGAGAAAGAGGGGCGGACCTGCGCGACGTGAATGATGTCATAGTCATAGAACAGTCGTCGTCATAGATGTCACCCCAGCTGATGTGTATGGGCCTGGCATGTAACCAACTCTCATTACCATGTTAAGTAGTATATTGTAGTTTGATGTTTTTGTATAAGAGTTAGCTTTCTATTCAACGTTGCCGGTTAGCCTAGAGCAGTGACCATGCGTTCATGCAGCTACTGACGCAATGAGAGAGGTTTTCCGATGTATTAGTGTCCCGATGTAAATATGTCTTGCTATTACACTACCCAACAGCTACACCTACATCTGCTAACACTACAGAATGCATAATTCCTACGGGCACTGCAAAAGTCTATCTATAAATCCAGAAATCTCTGTGTGTCTGTCTGTCTGTCTGTCAGTCAGTCTGTCTAGGCCGTATCTCCCTGACGTTAGTTACGTTAGTTATGAGATTTCGCATGTAGCTTACGCGTGTCATGAACCTGTGCATCCTTGATTTAGAAGATTTCTGAATTCATAGTTTGCGACATATTTGTATTTTATCGTTTGCCGTAGGCACTATGGGTAGTGAGGCACTATGGGTAGTGTAGTAATTCAGAGAAAGAGGGGCGGACCCGCGCAACATGAATGATGTCATAGTCATAGAAAAGTCGTCGTCATAGATGTTACCCCGGCTGATGCGTATGGGCCTGGCATGTAACCAACTCTCATTACCATGTTAAGTAGTATATTGTAGTTTATTGTAGTTTGTTGTATTTGTATAAGAGTTAGCTTTCTATTCAACGTTGCTGGTTAGCCTAGAGTAGATCACTACTAACTCTGCTAACACTACAGAATGCATAATTCCTACGGGCAGTGCACTAGTATTGTTACATTTGCGCTGCATTTCGTTAACAGGTATATGATAAGACCTTTTTCAGTGATTAACTAACCCGCTGAATATTGAAACAGTGTTGACCAGTATAAGTGCAACACAGACGTAGTCAGCCACACAGTGCGAACACTGCCTTCTCTTACTCCCACTGCACAGAAGTCTGCTATTCTATGCTACTGGGAGTGGAAATATAGACATATCAATGAGGCTGAGGCACCTTGATTTCCCTTTTTTTTAGTTTATATAAATGAAACTGAATAATAATAAAAAAAGAAGGCAGTCAACGTTTTGTAATTAGCTTCACTCATGGTGACATTCAAGGTCGTGCTTTTTTCATAAGTTTGCTTGTTTTCCTTTTTTAAGCAGTCAAGTGTCTGTAAATAAAGTAATTATCGTCATGAAACATGTTGAACCATAGTCGTCTTGTGATGCTGTTGTTGTCTGTCTGTGGTAATCAAGAGCACTAATTGGCATAGGTGATTTAGTACGAGGGGAGTTGGTGTAGTTGTTATTTGTGTTTTTTGTTTTGAAAGAGGGATTAAAATGAATAACACAGTTGAATGCCACAGAGACAGAGATAGAGAGAGAGAGAGACAGAATGTGTGTGTGTGTGATAGAGATAGAGTGTGTGATAGAGAGGGAGAGGTTTCTTTCAAGTTATCATGTTTGATATGCAAATGAACACAAATAATGATGTGTTTACATGAGCTGGCCACAAAGAACCCTGATTACTAACACTTGGGCACATACACACAGACACAACAACACTAATACACATACTCACACACACAGACGCCGATTACAAACAATCTCGATCATATGAGCACTCAGAGCACATCAACTTCTTTCTGTTCATAAGAAATATCTCTCAACGTCTGATCAGTATCTGACATCACAGCATAGAACACGTACCCTTTAAACCTGGCAGGGGCTCTGTACAGAAATGCTGGTCACGTTCAGTCTAATTTTCCTGTTTTATGTTCAGTGCTGGTGAGGCTCAGAACCCCCATCTGGAGCCCCTCAGACTAAGGGTAACGTAGTGGCAGACGGCCGTCCTGAGCCATGGCTGATCTTTATCACTGCAGATTAGGATGGCTCATAGTATGTGTGTGTGGGGCTAAACAGGCAGAAAGGGCTTTTGCCAGGTTTGTGTGATCAGGACTGCTGGGATCATTATGTGTGGACATAGATTTAACTGCATTCTGGATTGGTGTGTTCTTTGAGATTAACTGCAAATCTATCTATCTATCTATCTATCTATCTATCTATCTATCTATCTTTGCTATTACACAGTATGCATTTGAAGTGAAATGGCATGTGCTTTGCACAGGATTGACCCCAGTTATCTTCATCCTGCTTAAAATTCTGTAAGCTAACAGTTAAGACAAAGGAATTCAATCTTAGTTTTTTTCATTTGTGAACAGTATTTATTGCCTCTTTTCACAAGGTTGTTATTTAATGTTTCCCAACTGCATTGCCTTTAAAATACCTCTTAAAGTAAATTGCCTCTTAAAGTAAATTGCACGCGGCATCGGTCTACCATAACCACTTGATCTATAGAGTGTCTTTATCATTGTGCTACGGGAATACATTTTATGGCAGAACGTGCACTTACATAAAACATGAAGGCAAGGTGGTGTGTATCCAATTAGAAGGAAGGTTACCCTTGTTAACCTATCATATAAAACCCATTCCCCTACACACCATGTCACTATTACACATTGTACAACAGTATTTATTTACTGAAGAGAGAACGGGAAGTTTGAAAGTTGAAAAATTGGATCTAGAGGAGTATCTTCAACAGCTTCATACAGACAATGAGAGGTGTGTGGATCTTGTGTCAGCGCCAGACGTTCCTTTAACTGGAGAGATGGATGATGGCCCACCCAGGTGGCCAATTCCGACCTGTGAGTCTTTTTAATGTAGAAGAAAAGATCTTCCTTAGTGTGGTTGCAGAAGGTTGGTCTCCTCTCCGAAGGCAATTGGTTTTACATATTTTGTCCGTGCAGAAAGCAGGAATCCCATGTTTTTCTGGATGTTTGGAATATAGCATGATCTTCTTATTCAGGCAGCAAAGACAGAATGGTGTTTTTGGATCTCACAAATGCCTTTGGATCAGTGCTTCACAGTCTGTTGTGGAAGGCATTCAGTTACTTTCTTACAGTCCCTGAGAAGATTTCAGCATTAGTCAGGGCATATCTTGAGGATATTCAGTTGTGCTTTAACACAAGTTAACTACATCACATCCATTTGGTATCCAGGCTGGATGAACCATTTCACCATTGGCTTTCCCCGTAGCAATGGAGGTACTTATAAGGGCATCTAAATCTGAAATCTGGCAGTCTGAAATGGGCAAGGATGAAAGTGAACCTAGTAAATGTAGAAGGGTTTCTATGAGTAAGGGAAAACTGGTGAAAGAGAGGTTTTATATTGATAGTGAGGTAATTGAGGAGGAGTTAAAATGTGCTAAGACCAACCTGGAGATGACTTTGTCACAGTCTAAAGATCCAGTAGGCAAGGACACTGCTCCAATGGTTAACGGGAAGAAGTGGAATTAACGAGAAGCAGTTAAATTTGCCAAGGCACCATTGGGCAGGTGTAGAGTGGAAGAGCTGGGTTTCGGCTTGGAAAGCATGTGGGTAAGGCTACGTTGCTGAACAAGAGGCAAATGCTAACTAGCTTTGTTTGCAAGCAAGAAGAGGATACTAGACCAGCAGCAGCAGCTTCTGAAGCAAAGCCAGGGCACTTGATGAACTGGCATGATGTCGAGACGAGGAAGATCAGCTGAAGAGATCTTTGGGCTATGGACACTACCTGCTTTAAATTCATTGTTGGAGCCAGTTTTGATGTCCTCCCAACTTTGCAGAACTTTAGTCAGTGGGTGGGTGAGGACAGAAAATGCAAGTTGTGTTTGGGAGTTTGCTCATTAAAACATGTCCTATCTGAGTGTAAACCTTACCTGACCAGGTTTGCCACGCGTGGAGACATAATCAAGTTTTGAAAGTTGTGAGTCTGTTGGCGCATAAACGAGTTAGGGTTAACTATCAATGACAGGGACAGTACAATTTCCTTTGTGCAAGTGTGGACACCAGGCACGTTCAAACACTACTGGTAAGTGGGGCTCAGTGCACGATTGGAGATTTGCTGGCTTATGTCAGAAGACAATTGCTAGATCCACAGTGTATTGTGACTGCTATGAGACCAGACATGGTGTTGTATTCTCAGTGTGAGTGCATTGTTTACTTTATTGAGTTAACGCTGAAATATGCGGATCTGCTAGGGGGAGCAAGGGATGAGGTTTGTAAACGCACACAAGACCAGTATAGGTAGGTGTTAGAGGCTTTGACGTTAAATGTGTGTGTTAAACAACTCTGATGGATTTTGGTTTTCGAGGAAAGTCACTTAAAGGAGCTTTAAAGCAGTTGTCTGAGGCAACTGAAAAAGCAAGCTAGTGGTTGTGGCTGAGGCGTTTGCCGACCACTTGGGTTTGTGAATTAACCCTAAACTAAAATTGAGATATGTGGAATCTTGATGAGGTGTAGCTGTTTTTGTCTCTGGTAGTGGCATGTACCCATCGTGAGTATGAAGGGGGGTGGGTCTGGGATGCCAGTTGAGCCTTCTCAAGGTGTTGTGGGCCTAACCTAACAAAACACTGATGAAGGAAGGTGCCAGTTGGAAAACCCCAGTGAAATGCTCACGATTGCAGCTGTGTTGTTGTTGTTGTACTATACTGTTCTATGGTTGGGTAGATATGTTGAGGAGTTGTAGGCTACAGACTGTACTGTGAAGGACCGCCTTTACAGGTACAATATGTGGCGCGTGTTGCAGCAGTCACTAGCGAATTTTGCCTTGTTGTTGCATCCTGCTTCTCAGGAGCTATGGTTGCGCAGTTGTTACAGTATATTGGTTAGGTTTGGTTGTTGGGTATAAGTACTTGCATGTGGCAGTGAGAGGATTGTCCACTTTGAGTAGTCTCCAACAAATAGCACAAGGAATTTAAGATATTTTACTGTGTCAAATTTAAATCAAATTAAAAACTACATGTAGAGGATTTGTTTCAATTTAGGTGGGCTTTGCCAGAAGGATCTGGAAATGTGAAATTTTGGCTGAGTCTACAGCTATAAATTCGTACCCATTTTCAGAGCCTGAAGAATCCGATTAGACACCATCAGCCAAGAGATGTTCCTGACACAAAGAAGATTTCAAAACGAGTCTCTGTAGAATTTCCCAGCGCCAAAGCCCATAACGCTTGTTACCTTTTTCCTTAAATCCCTTCTGTTCCCACTCTCCCTTCTCTCTACCGCACACACAATTACCTTTCCCCATCCTCATCCCAGGGGCGAGGTGACAGTCTCATCCAGGAAAGCGGCATCCAGCAGTGGATTATGCCTGCCCTTTGGCGCCTGCTCCCTGCCAGGTCCCCCATGTTAATCCTGTCGACAGAACCATGCCTGGAACTCACTATTCTATTACCCTTGGGGGGCATCCTTGGTTTTCTACCATGTTATGTACCGGTGGGATAATGGGACTAGATTGGCTGACAGAGAGATTATGGGGCTGAGAGAGAGACATTGAGTCTCTTAGCCTCCAGAGGCTTGACCCCATTTTGAGAGGGCGGCTGGAGATGCCTCCCTCTTCTTCTTAAGGATATAAATCATGAGGTATTAACATGTGGGGTGACTACAAGGGGTCAAGCCCATGATTCAGGAGAGAATGTCACTGACACACACACACACACACACACATATATATATATATACAGGGGCATATGTATGCACCAATACACACACACACACACACACACACACACACACACACACACACACTCATAATCAATTGAAAGAGGGAGCTGGGCATTTAAAAGGGTAATCAAAGAACAAGTCCTCAGGGATAGAGAGAGACTGCACAAGGCTATTGTGTGGAGGACAGTGGGTACTATTCTCTCCTGGTGGCAGCTTGACAGTGATGAGGTAATGTAGCGCTAGTCCCCAAGTTGCTCTTTCTGTTTTAGCACTGGAAAAAGCCATATTACGGCCCCTCAAGTAACCCTTAGCACTTTAAGCTGAGACATTACAAAATGAATGTCACCACCCGTAATGAAACCCCAGTTTAAATAAATAAATAAATATTTCACAGGGAAATATGAATACCATCTATTACTCTACTTAGCAATGTATATCTTCCCTGTGCATCTTTGTATTTGGAGATATGTATGTGTAACATTTTAACTCCTATGTATCAATAAAGCTATATCTTTTTCTACCTGATATGTGGGATGAGAAATAAACTTCGACAGCTCATTTTTTACTATTTTTTTCATGCTCAGCATCAGAAAGATGCAAAAACAGCAACCCACAGCTAAGCTATTTTAATTGGCAGATCATTTTCTTTTTCTTTACAGTACTGTGAAGGCCAATTACATTATAACTAATTAACTTAACCCCAAAGTTTTTTATTCCTCATAAGTAAGTAACTAAAAAGCTGGTTTAAATAACTCCACAAACTAGACTACCAAACAAAAAAAATTACCTGTTGAGTTGACTCACGAGTAGGCCACTGTCTACTGTTTGTGATGTCACTGGAACTCGCTATAAAATCATTTCAGCAGGAAAACAATTGCCACAGAATACCAGTAGCTCTGTCCCTGTTGTTCTGGCAGGCATTCAAAGTGAAGTGAAAGTGAAAGTGAAAGTGACTCTATGGCAGAGGTGGTGTAGACACACACACTCCGAATTCCACCCATGTATTATCAGGATATAATTTAAATAAAATTTAAATTCAAATTTAAACTTTTGTAGTCTAATTATAGTCTACTTTTTTCATGTATCATGAGTCGTTTCTTCACATTACCCCCCAGAATCAGAATCAGAATCAGGTTTATTGACTGACTGGCCAAGTAAGTTTGCACAAACAAGGAATTTAACTTAGTAAAGTCATTAAGGGATAACGGCCGACGAGCTGTGCAGTTCTACAAAGTTAATGGACGCTGCGGGGCAAAGAACTCCACGACGCACAGCTCCACCAAATCCATTAACTTTAGAACTGCACAGCTCGGAGGCCGTTATCCTGCTTATCTCCCGTTTACAACATCCACAAATGTTTTTATTATTATTATTATAATTATTTAGAATTTCCTTTATCTTTAGGAAATTTAATATGCATAATAACCTGATGAATTCTTGATTTGAAGCCTAGTGCTCCCGTTAGAGAAAGTAGTGCGTTTTTTGAAGAAAAAAAACCGTTACGTTGGTTGTCAATGGTAACCATTCAAGAGCATTGATATGGAACGGCGATTTAACTTTTCTACTGGGACTACGTCCAAGGTGTGCGGTGCTTAGGGTTATGCAAATTATATCTCTTTAAAAACAAATCAATTTAGAGTGTTAAGTTACTACCACCCTCTACCACCACCCCTTCACCCAACCCCCCCCGCGCGCGCGTGCCCCCCTACCACTAGTGGTTGAAGCCAGTGAAATGAAACTGGTTGAATGGATATCTCAATACTCGCTCAACTGATACCACTTCACACACACTGAACTTGCCCTGAATCAATTATCTCCGCGGAGAAGCTTCCTCCTTTCCCATGCAGTGATTCCCTTCCCTTATGCCAACCAAGCCCTTCAAAGAGCTTACGGGACATCATGGTTGAAACACACATAAAAGCCAGGGATTAAGGCTGTTTGGAGGCATAAAGCTACTTTGTGCAATGCCTTCCTTTTATCTTATGTCTTTGACATGACAAGAGGGCTGGGTGACAGTGAGAGACTCGCTGTGTGTTAATTTACTGGTATTGTTCGTCCCACAACATAAATGCATTCTGTCTTTATTCATTCTCATTTGTATTGAAGCGGTTTTGATATTTGTCATTGCGAGACAGGGACGAATAAATAAACTATTTTCTTTCCCCCCACCCTTTATTCACCTCCTTCCATTGGATAAACCCTGTCTG
Organism: Sprattus sprattus; assembly: GCF_963457725.1. Lineage (NCBI taxonomy): Eukaryota > Metazoa > Chordata > Actinopteri > Clupeiformes > Clupeidae > Sprattus > Sprattus sprattus. The sequence continues at coordinate 9,383,446 of NC_137914.1, forward strand.
AAACTAGGCTCTGAACCATACTCCCTGGAGACTGAGAATAATTATATTGTATAAAACGGAGATGTTTGAAGTCCCATGGTGACTGAACACCGAGATGGTTAGGGGGGTGGGTAGATGGGCTGAGAAATGTATGTGTGTGTGTGTGCATGTGAGTGTGTGTGTGTGTGTGTGTGTGTGTGTGTGTAAGGAGGGGGGGGGGGGTGAATTACATAATATGTTATTTTTACCTCCTCTGTTTGAGTGATGATCCCTGCTGCAACATGTGACCCACCCCTGTAACTCCACATGGGGGAGGTCGCATCTAAATGTGTGTGGAAAATTAACCCGCCATCACACTCAGCGCTTTCATCTTCCTGGAGCTTCCTCACTCACTCCCAGCCTGACAGAAAGAGACTTGCATTTTGCCTGAATACTAACACTGAAATGGGAAACTACAGTTAGCAGAAGAAAAAAACAGATTTCCCTGGGCAGAGAAGTGGAACACATGTGTGTACGTTAACGTTCCCTATCTCCTCTGGTAATAATACCTCGATAGCAGCGCAAAAAAAGCCTTCACGCACTACAAGATTTGACACGTGCAAAGGCTTTCATCTCCACGGCAACCCAAAATAAGTAACGGCCGATCTGGTTTTGATCCGACCAATCAGGAGCAGAGTCACCTGCTTTCTGGGTAACAATGAAGATCATAGCACAAAGTCGTTTCAATCTTACAGTGTGAACACACACACACACACACACACACACACAAACACACACACACACAAACACACACACAAGAAAACCCCCCTCATTCTTGTTAGTGTATACCTCACGTTCCACCTCTCACTCTTCCCTGTGCTTCTCTCTCTCCTCCCTCCCTCCTCCCTTGCTCTCCTCTTCCTGCTCTCTCTCTCCTTCCATCCATCCATCCCCCCCTTTCCAGGCAGCAAGTTCATGCCGCGGCACGCTTCCCTCCTGGTGTTGGGCTCGTGGTGCTATGCGCTGATCTTCGCCGTGGGGCCCACCTCCGGGTGGGGGGAGTATGGCCCTGAGCCCTACGGCACGGCCTGCTGCATCAACTGGCATCTACCACACACCAACAGGACGGCGATGAGCTACATCATCTGCCTCTTCCTCTTCTGCTACATCGTGCCCTGCTCCGTCATCTTCCTCTCTTACCTCTTCATCCTGCTGACGGTGCGCGGGGCCCGTCATGCTGTGCAGCAACACGTCTCGCCCCAGAACAAGATCACCAACGCCCAGACGCTTATCGTCAAGGTAAGGGAGAGGGCACAGGGAGAGAGAACGAATGTGTGTCTGTGTGTGTTATGAGTACGGTCACCCTTCATTTGGATGGTCCCAGTGGCGGCTGGTGAATAATTTTTTTGGTGGGGCTATTTGAGCGCACAAGAATGCAGGAAATCACATCTACGAAATTCAAAATTTTGAATTTCGTAGATGTGATTTCCTGCATTCTGGTGCATTTTAGGGTGGCCAGCCGGAGATCCCAAATCATTCACAATGATAAATTTGTGTTTCACACATCGACTCATTTGTTGTTCGCTATTTCATGTAGGCCAATAAATTAAAAACAAGACGTGAGCTGTTGATGCAGAGAAGTGCTGCTCAGTTTTAAAACAGCCCCTTGCCTATACCAATAAAATAACTCAAACCAGTCAATACCAATGGTCTAAAGACAATATTAATATATCTGCCATGTAGAAATCAACAGTTTCACAGGTAATGATAATGAACAAGTTACATGTTTATTATGGTCATGTCCAGATAGAAAGTGCAAACACATAACGATAAATTATACTAGGGAACAACAGTTTTTTGATACTACAACTACTACAACAATTTCGTTTTTTAAAGACATGTATACTGCAGCTGTATGAGTATAAGAAGAAAGATTATTTTAACTGGTATGAAACAGTAACAGCTCACAACTCACAACAAATTGCACTCTTGACCGCACATGTTTTTAAACGCTTTCTGACCAATGCTTCAGTTCTGTCATTCCTGTCTGTGTCCACAAACTGTCTATCACACGCACTTGTTTTAAACAGCAGGCAAAGAAAACAAAAGATGGCATTGACATACCCACAGCTAGCCTAGTTAGCCATGCCTTTCGATCAAACCAATCTCGGGAAAAGGTTCTGGTGTATGTTTTCCCCTTTTCTCGCGTCTGTTGGGTTATTTTCACTTCTGGCTTGTCTGGTCCGAGTTGTTTAACAATTAGCTTTTCCGCAAAAGGTCTTCTTCCAAAGGGATGCAGATGTAAAGATTTGACTGAATTTGGGGCTAGCTGAGCTCCCACAACTACATCCGACGTCGCCATGCTACACACTTCTCTGCTGGAATGAAAATACCTGTTAACAAGCAGTGGTGCATCTTGGTAGGGGCTCTATCCTTCAGCGCCCGTAACCCATAAAATTCCTTGACGATGATTGGCGGATGTGTATTCTTTTTTGCCTAGCATCAGGGGAGCCATTGGCTTAAATACAGCACAACCGGGCTGATCGAACAGGAGCCCCGGCAAGACAGCCTATTGGCTACTACACCAAAAATGATAAACGTTCACGTTTTAGAGAGTTCTAAACCCATTCTAAAGCAAAATCATCAATATCATCTCATTAACACAGGTTATTTTTTCAAAATGAGAGATTATTTAAAAAAGAAAAGAAAAGAAAAACAGGCAGTCAGGTCAGCGGGAGGGCGGAGCCCCAGCGCACCCTATGGGCGAGCCGCCACTGGATGGTCCCCTATGGACTACCTATTGATGTTTCGATTATAAAGAAACTTTGCAACTCTGTTGACTACAATTTTAGGTTAGGGTGAGGGATTGGGTCTGGCTAAGGTGATGCTCAGTGAATAATTAAAAAGACTGAATTAAAATGTCAACAAACCATTTGTAAAGTCTGTGTAGGTGGACCATCCAAATTGTTAGCAGGCGCCAGTATCCTTGATGGGTTGGTCAATGTGCGCACCAACTGTGACGGCAACTCTTTTTATTCTCACACTTGAGCCATTCTTGACTGGCTGCAGTCTTCCCCTGAACGATAGGTATCACTACAGAGAAAAATACCATGTAAACCGCTGGAAGGTACGCGGAACTTAGAGTAAATAATAGAGGGAACAGTTCTATATCACCAGTATTTATTTGAGGATTATCTGTAGAAGCAGCAATAAGTAGAGGTAATGTGATTAAGTGAAATAGCTTATGTGACACGACGGCTGTATCCCCGATGTTCACTTGTGGATTTAACTGGATAGGTTTCTGTTTAGTGCTTGTGCTTAATGCTAGTCGCCAGCAAAACTATTATATAACATTATCTAGGTTAACCAGTTGTTATGGTAACAAAAGATGCTCTGTTTTTTTTTTTAGTCCTGTGATTTTCTTAAGGAAAAGACTTTACTAAATGCAATCTTTTGACCCTCGGGTTTTCATCAGGCAAGACACTAATGTTAGTAAACCAAACGAACATCTCGTCTTTTCCAATTATTGTAGTAATCTTCGTCTATGTGTTCTGTGCCATCTGGGAATCCCTATGCTCCCACATTGATAGATCATAGAGATGCCTGTAGAGGAGTAGACCAGAGCACTGCAAGTAACAAAAACTGGGAGGTACGAAACCAGCCGAAACGACAGCATAGTGCAGCCCGCGCCAGCGGAAATAACGTCACTTTTGGTGCGCGCCGCCATGCACAAGGATGGAAACGGCAACCATAAATCCCCCTTAAGTGCCACTGCACAGTCTGGTTGGGTTACATCTAATAACAGTACACTCATGGTCAAGGTAGGGGGCGCACAGAGAAAGTGTGTGTTTGTTTGTGTGTGTTTTGAATGTGTGGATTGGAGGTTGGACGCACAGAGAAAGTGTGTGTTTGTTTGTGTGTGTTTTGAATGTGTTGATTGGAGGTTTATGTAAAGTAAGTCCCACCGCACAATCTGATTGGGTTTGATATGTCTGATGACAGTACAATCATTGCCAAGCTGGGAGAGAAAGCAGCATGTTGATGGAATGTTTGCAAAGGTTTTACAATCGGACCAATCACCTTGTCTGACTGTTTTGAAAAGCATTCTTGACAGTTTGTACTGTTAAATCTGATCATCTTTCCGGCAGCATTTCACTGCTTACACAACAAGCAACATTCCTTTATTTGTAAACATCTTTATATTTTTTCGAATAGCAACAAACCACTTGATGTTAAGCAGCCAATATTTACCATCTTGCACAATCAAATCACTGCCTACTTATGTTTTAGTAAATTATTTAATTGCAGTAATTGCACTGTGACTGACTTTTACTGGTTTGAAGATACATTTGGGTAATGAAATAGAGCTAAGGAAACCCTGTCAATGTGTCACTGTATGTGTGTGTGTGTGTGTGTGTGTGTGTGTGTGTGTGTGTGTGTGTCTGTGTGTGTGTCTGTGTGTGTGTGTGTGTGTGTGTGTGTGTGTGTGTGTGTGTTTGTGTGTGTGTGTGTGTATATGTGTGTATGCTTGATACATGTTTTGTAATATTTGGACATTTGTATTAGGACCATAAGAAAGCTCTATTACCAATGATCAATGTGAAACACCCTAACCATGCCTGAATGCTAACTTCTACCGTCCTGTCTTTTGTCTCTGCCCAGCTCTCCGTGGCGGTGTGCATTGGCTTCCTGATGGCATGGAGTCCTTACGCATTGGTCTCCATGTGGGCAGCGTTCCGCAGCACAACCGATATCCCCCCCATAGCATTTGCGGTGGCGGCCATCTTTGCCAAGTCCTCCACCCTCTATAACCCTATGGTCTACTTGATATTCAAGCCCAACTTCCGCAGACTCCTATGCCGGGACGCTACTCTCTGTTGCCACGTCCTGTGCCATTGCCTGGGCCCGCCCGCAGTAACCCCGAAGGAATCGTGCGAGTTGTCGCGGCGCCCGTGGATCAGGGAGGACGGCAACTCCACACGGCTGTCCAACGGGCTGCCTGAGACGCATGTGGCCTGCAGGCACTGCCCCGAGGGCACACTTGGCCAATGTCCCGAGGGCACGCTGGGCCAATGCCTGGACGTCACACCACTCAGGACTGCACGGATCCTCACCAGCTCCATCAACCGCGAGATGGCAGTCAGCCAGCTCTCCAATGACCACAGCGACTTCCTGTAGCGCTGGAGAGAGGGCTTGTGGGATACGGGAAAAGGAGTGATGGGGTGGGGTGGGGGGGGACGGGTGGCGGGGAGGAGCCTGGTGAGGTAGTGGATATGAAGAAAGAGGAGAAGTGCTGAGCTGGGAGGAGTACGACAAAGAAGACTGATCATCAACTATCAAAGAGCCTTTTTGGAGGATCTCTTCATTCTGCCTCAAAACGAACAAAAAAATCCTGAACAGCCTCAAAACACAGGTCTTATACAGGTCAGACAAATGCCTCAAATTACTTTTTGTTACTGCCAAATGTGAAAAACTCTCTTTTTTTTTTCTTCCAAAAATTACATAAGCGCAATCAAAAAGTGGACCAACTATGACAGAATGAGGAGTGCTCAAGCAACTGGCTGGACCAGACATGCATGTTTCTCTTCTGTAGGGGACAGGACTGGGGGGGGGGGGGGGGGGGGGGGGTGGGCAGGGTGGTATGGGGCGGTCACTATATATGACGCTGGGGGGGGGGGGGGATAAGTAATATATACTAACGTAAGCCACCAGGCTGCCAAGCTGTGGTGCCATTATCCCAAAACAAGCTCTTTCCTGTCCTTCACCCTGTCCCTCTATCTTTAGTGATGCCTCACAGCGGACTCCTAGGAGAATGACCCTTTCCCCGGCAGATCGCCCTCTCTCTCTCTCTCTCTCTCTCTCTCTCTCTCTCTCTCTCTCTCTCCCTCTCTCTCTTCTCTCTCTCTCTATCTTTCTCTCTCTTTCTCTTTCTCTCTCTCCCACAGGGTCTGTCTGCTGCCTATGCATTATCCGATAATTCTCTGCACGAGAGGAGACAGGAGAGCAACCCGCAGTGAAAATCAGTCAAAAACCAAACAAGCTGTGTTTTTCCCCCTGTCACAATCTGTGCTGTTCCTCTTGAAACGTTTGCTCAACCCTTTAACGAGGAGATACAGCGCCAGACTAATGAAATGTATACAGGAATATATAGAAATGTGTAGGTATGGAGCAATACATTTTGTTTATGTGTCAAATCTTAGTAATGACAATTGCAGTGGGAGATTTTTGTCCCTAAAATGTCTGCAATGCAGCAGTTATGCAGCTATATGTTGCATTTTAAAAAGAAGAAAAAAAAACAACACCCAGGGAAGCTTGGCTAGTCTCGCATGAGAGTAACCCCCTGCTGTGACAAATCCAAATACTACAAAAATATTTCCTTCAGGACTATCGGGGTCTGTCCCATATCTTGGTGTGGATCATGCATCATGAACTTAGAGTGTCCCTGCAGAGCAGGACAACGCTGCTGGCTTAGAAAAAAAGGAATAAGGGGGTGAAAAGGACAAATTAATCAACACAATCTGGCCATGAGCAGGAAGTGTTCTTTTCTTCTCCTGATTTGATTAGGCAGCGGTGGTCCCCATCTTTCGACCGCTGTCGATGGTGTTACCCCTGCTAATAGGGCCGGGGGGAGATTGACTGGTTGATGGAGCTTGCAGAGTAAAGCGTAATCTAAATGAACGGTTACTAGTCATGCTTCCGACGCTTCATGCTTAGTGGGTATGCCAGTCAATATCCCCAGTGCCCGGTACAATCACAGCCTCAAAAGAAAGAAGCCTCAACTGAATTTAACTCAGACTAGGCCTCAACGTCCTCTTAAAGAGTTAAGATCGGGGGAGGTCGGCGGGAGTGTGGCACACGGTGATATGATGAGGTGGGTTAGTGTACAGTACTGTATGGGCCACAGGTTATTCTATAACATTATTTTTGTCCTCATTAATGCCATTTGCTTTCTGTCAATGTGAAGAAAGGGGGCTTCCTTTCACAGAATGAAACAAGAATTAAAAATTTTACTTTGAAACAAGTAAATATCCAGCATTTATGCAGTTCTATACCTAAACAAATCATGTGTGCAGTTTTCAAAGGCAAATTGCAAAATGCAAAAAAAAATATATATATAAAAAAATATATACATTTGTATTTAGAAAACCATGCAGTACAGCCAGAGAATCAACCTGTTGGGATACATTCAGTCAGTAAAAGAGTAAATGCAGGAGGGCAAGGTCAAAATAAAAACATATTTTAAAGTCTCCATTTCCATTTAAATGGCATTTTAAAAATAGCACAGTGTATGACATCACAAATGCATCACTGAACCATTTACCTTAGTTAAACATCTCATGTGTCAATACGAAAACGCATATTGTATAAATTCCACACATTTTTATTACGGTTGCAAATTGTAAAACAGAACATAACCTTGCATATCTAGCAGATCAGGTTCACCTGTTGGTTCAGGTACATTTTTTAGTCCCCCTGGCTTCAGCTGTCTATAGATACAGAAACAGGCATCCATTGAGCGTGTAAATTGGCCTTTGTCCCAATACGTCTAACCAAAACAGTGTCAAAACGATGAAAATCCACAAAGCAAAGAAACTGTCGGCACCCAATGTGACACACCACCAATCTATATCCTATTTCCTCCCTCTGCCATGCTCTAGCAGTATGCACGTGCAAATGAAACCGTATCTACATGGACTTGATTGCTCACACATGTTCTCGAATGTATATTAATATGTATCACTATACTGTCCTCAGGGAATGAACTCTAACCATTAGATGGATAGGAAAGCAAACATTGGACATTGGCACGGCAATCTGTACAGTGTGTGTGTTAATGCATGCAGAGAGAAAGAGAGAGAGAGAGAGAGAGAGAGAGAGAGAGAGAGAGATAGAGATAGAGGGAAAGAGAGAGTATGTGTGTTTGGTGTGCTGCTGGAGGCTAGGTTTTTTTTTTCTTTCTCTCTCTCCCCCCCCCCCCCCCCCCCCCCACTGTGAGGAAGTACGTAGATGCTTGCTGTTCTAATGGAGCATCCAGGGAGATGGAGAGGTTAGAAAACAGCAACACCTGCCAACATCTTGTAAACATTATTCCCTGGGGAAATGGGCTGATGAAAACTGAACAAAGTGATCGGCCACCAGGCTTGTTCAAAAAAAAAAAACTCTTTTTGCCAAAGGGGGGAAAAAGAATCTATCATTCAGTGAAGCCAGGTTCTCAGGCAAATCTTGTTCTTTTTTTAGTTCGAGTTACTTTTACAGCAAAAGAAATGGACTTAATTTTGTTCCATTTTGGTCAGACTACCTTTATACTGTGAATACTCACTTCTGACAGTCACGACTGCACTGTCAAGTTCAACATGAGACTGGACTCGCTCAGCAGAGTGCAATATCCAACACACACAACTTTCAGTAACCAAGAACAATCTATATTCTCTGTTTACATGTGTGCAGGATTCCGCAGTGTGTACAGACGAGGTGAGTACTGAGGGAACTGAATCCATAAACCAAACAAGGGCGTTTCCATTTCCATAGCAATTATAAGTATGCAAAATACCTATGCAGCTCCACAATCATATCAGTTTTATACTCCGGAGGAAGCAGAGCAAAGCACCTCCTCAACTCACTCTGGTCTCTTATTATTCACCTCTGTCTTGTGGAATCTTTGACATAACAGCACTTCTATATTATTACATTGTTATACAATGTTATTACCATGTTAGTATCTATTTATTATCATATGAGTCACTTAATGGTATTTTACCCCAGTCGCATAGAGTGGCGATACTAGGAGCAGTACTGTGTTACTGCCAAGAGGGAACAAGAAAATTGTTGGAAGTGTTATGCTGGCAATGCACATATATTGCGTCAGTGGCTGGGTTGTTTTTTGGGACAATAGGTGTCAGTGGATTGCTGGATAGCCTAAGAGATACCTTCGACTGGACGTACCGTTCACAAGCCATATTTTTTTTCAAAGCTACATTCATAAGGACTGTTTGATCTTTGTTGGACGTTCAACCAGCAGTTATGGCATTCGTTTTTCTTTGTGACTACATGACTTCAATGTGACTCTGCCTCAATGTATATAGAAAACTGAAAAGTATTTATGGATGTATTTATGATTCAAAGTTGAAATACATTTGTCTGTTATATGAGATGATTTTATTGGGCCTAATGTAAGTTACAAAACATATTTATGTGAAAACATGTGTGAATGCCCAAAAAATTGCCATGCATTTGTTTTAAAAAGTCATGCTTTTAGAACCTTAAGAGAGACATGATATTTTTTTTGTTATTGCTTTTTTGAAAATGTTTTGCCACTTTGTATGCAGACATTCACCTGAGTACTCCAATGAGCTATGTGAATTATTTTCATTGCTTGATGTTGACTTAAGAAAGAAATTGTTCAAGTGGATGTGTAATCTTAGTAATTGTGATTTTTGCAACAACAACAACAAAAAAGAAATCCTCACTGCTTCAACACCACTCTCTGTGCATGCTTTTATCAGTTTGTTACTGAAGAATACAGGAGTGAGACAGCCAAACCATATTGCACTGACAGTCATTATTTTAAATGTCCATTAAAAGCCGATTGCTTCCAGAAAGCTGCCCTGCAAAATAAGAATCTCTTCCCTCCCAGGGGCAAACGGAAAGGGCCCTGAAGTCCAACTGATTGCATAAGTCCCTCTTCAGAGGCACTGGATACAGGCAATTCCACACAAATTGAATGTATGTACTGTATATGCAACTCACATGGTAGACATATCTGAACCTGAATATTATTTTACATGAGAAAGAGATATATTGTTACAGCCAAATTATTCTATAAGCTTTTATATTTTGATGGAATTAGTTAAATATGTTATAGAGTAGAATATAGAACATAAGGAGGGGTTTCAACCAATTTACATCAAATAAATAGATTTAAAATTTTACATTTCAATTGGGTTATGTAACAGCCTCACCAATTGCGTAACAGGTTTTTTTTACATTTATGGGGTGGTGTAATGACAAAAAGATATAGAGAACCATGTTTGAAATCTCTTCCTTATTCAAGTGCAATACTCTATCAAATGAGGTTGGAGCTTGGTTTGATTGATGCATGTGAAAGATGACAGAGCCGTACAAAAGCTTCATCCACGTATGTCTTTGCATTTCGCTCCTTTGTCATCATGTGAAAGGATTGCGGATGACACTTCATCTAGAGTTTCTGTTTCCCCGTCTCCTTAGTTTCCCATCTCCGCAGTTTTAGCACAGATCCTCACAGGAAGTTAAGCAACCTGTTTTTGGCAGTACTACCACTTCCCCAAGCAAGTAGGCACCCGTCATTAACACTATAAGAGACTTGTTAAGTTGCTTCTGAGAAATCCATACATCTTCCCACCCGGCTGACATTTACAACGAACCTGTCTGACAGACCACTTGAGGGATAGAGGTTCGGGTGGTGTTGCAAACCAGACAAATAACTATGAAACAGGTGATACAAGTGTGCATCGGTAACACTGTAGATGTGGCATGCAGCACATCAAAGTTGATTTATTGAAATTAAATTCATATGTTACAAATAATTTCCAGTCATTTTTTCATCATTGTTGTTTTTAGTCTAACATGTTTGTGAGGTTTACCGTAAAAATGTGAAGTCCATCTGAAATGTTGGGAATCTGACAATCTCACAGTGGTAACTTCCCACCGGCAAGAGGAAGGAGGAGAAGAGAGTTAGTATCCGTGGGTGCCCAGGTGTTTGTTCTGAACATGTGTTACACAACGCTTCCAGCATTGAGCTGATCTTATTCCTGGAGAGAGGCCATATCTCTCTCCTCTTGTCCAGATGCCACCATCCTCCATATGCTCACATGAAAAACACAGCCACTGGCTCACTTAGACAAAGCAAATTGCCCCGTCTGACACACAAGCACACACACACACACACACACACACACACACACTGTAAAGGTGGCAACCCCAGGTAGTGAATAGTTCAGGCACCAGGCAGGCCCAAAATCCTGCCACTTGACTGAGGTGTACTACCTTCAGCAATTTAAACGAAAATTAGTGAATGCAAATAAGGAGCAAAACTCAAAAGTTGATTCAAACGTACATATTTCTTAATTACTTAATAACCAAACAATAAACACACTATCAAAAATCTCAATTATTATCGCCCCCTTAATCCCACGTAAAGGCAAAACAAAAAAAACAAAACAATGTACTTTAAACAGGCGGTGTGTGTGTGGTTGTATGTGTGGGTGCGTATAGGGTTATGTGCGTTTATGTAGTGTGAAGCAGCTTGAGAGTCAGGAAGTATGAGCGAGGTTCTCTCCAGTGTGAACTCACGGCGCATCGTTACAACCCAAGGATCTGCCCCGGTCCTATGAGAATAGAACGGCAGGTTGGCGAACAATTTGAAACTACGTGAGGGAATTCCGGGATTTCCAATGTCGGCTTCTCAGTGTGGTTTTACCGTGACGCGTCAGGAGGACTTCCCCAGACCACGAACTCCAGCAATCTTTGCGATAGGAAATATGGCCCGTATCCAATTCACTATCGGAACTCCTCCAGGCTCAACTTGGACTCTCTTGCTCCAAACGTGGCTGTGTCTGCGTCAGTGTCTGTTTCTCACACTCACTGAACTCCGTCATTTAATGTGTGAGCCCCTTTATTCAGAAAACCACTCCCATATTGACGATACTGACGTAAATTGGAAGTTACGTTTGTGACTAAAAACTGCTACAACACACACACACGCACAAGCACACACACACTACCACACACACACACACACACATACCCGCACACACTCTCTGTCACACACACACTCAAACACACATATGGTCATACACACGTGCACATACTAAACACACACACCCCCCCCCCCCCCCCCCCCCCCCCACACACACACACACATACACACACCCCTCTATGTAAAAATCAATGTACATTTCATCTACCTTAAATGTAGCTACAGTGGCAGAATTTTCAGTCACACCATGTGCTGTCAAATAACCTTGAATAATAATAAAAAATAAATATATGAAAAAATGTAATTTATGGATACAATTATGCTGCTCAGTGTTCCAGCGCTTTCTCTGCCTGCCTCAGCATGTTTGGCATGAGGTGGAGGGACTTCATCACAGCCTGTGGCCACACTAAGTGCTTCATACTTCACTAAAACAAGACCAGGGCAGAGGGATTGAGCATTGACAGCACACAATCAAACCCAGTGGTGTAGTCCAGGGTAAACGCAGGTATACGGAGTATACCCACTTATTTTTCAGTCAGCATTGCGTATACCCACTTCTCAAAACAGGGCGTTTATCCTGTGCTGTCTGGGCTGCTTAAAAAAATTAAGAGTATACCCACTTTTCCAGGGACCACAACACCACTGATCAAACCACAACATGACACGAGTGATTCACATGGGGTTCGACACTGACACGTCACCATGGAGGCCACTCATGGTGCTCCTACTGTCTATGCCATGAGTGTGGACTCGCATCGACTAAAACATAATGAAAGAGAGAGCAGCTGTAATGTTTTCCAATCATTTTCACTCTTGTCTCAATACCACGAACGCTTTTCTCAAACACTTCACACAGAGGACTTTACAGACACACACCTCAGCATATCAGTTAACCTTTGGTGCAAAATGCACTACAACCACCAAAACACAACTCATGCTGCCGTAACTTTAGCACAGAGTACAATGAGATAAAAAAAACACTAACAACTCGAACCATTGCCAATTGCATATATAACATGTTGCTGTGCCCTCCAGTTTGGCATAGATTACTGTAGAGTTGCATTGCAAAAACGAGACAAAACATACAGACTCTTCTTTGGACTACAGTAATAAAGTTTGTAATATTACAGTAAACAAATAATTCTAAAATGCTGCAATATGTTTCATTACAGCTATATGCTAAAATTGCATGTTTTACTGCACTATATAGGCATACTACATTACAACCAAAAGGCCTGAATATGCTATGTATCTACTGCAGTATTTTCAATGCAGTAAATTACATACATCAACCCAAGATAGAGTCTGCCAAACACTAGAAGTCTGCTGTAACCCTAATGCTGATCCATTTTGTCCTCCGCTTTTGGTGTCAAATTTTTACATGTTTGAACTTCACATTTACGGTAACATTCTCCTCTGCATTGCATCTTGGAAATACATCATCCAAGCCAAATATCTGAAGAAAGTGTTCATATGCCAGTTTGCCTCTCACAATAGATGTCACAATTGAGTGTGGTAAATTTACTGTTCTAAAACTGATTGTTCAAATCCTTGATTGTGATTGGCTTCGTGCCGTGCCTAACAACTCCCCTTACCTGTTCTAAAATCAGCGCAAACCACGGCCTCTTGGGGCTAATTGCTTAATAATTGCATGCTTCAATCACTGTCTTTCACTGATAGCCTATGACTTACATATAGAGCAGTACTGCAATAGGGAAAACAACTCTTCAGGAACAGTAACATCTATGTTTGCCTTGTGTAGAGATAGTAAGAAGTCTGTAACATTACGTAATCATTGTGACTTCTTTGACTGTGCCATTTTAGTTTTGAATCTTTGTGCATTATAACCCCTTATAACCCCTGCAGTAGTCTACTGGCCTTACCAAGCTTCAGGGCTGGACTGGGGAAATTTTTCAGGCCGGGCATTTTTAATCAAGAGCAGGCCACCACCAAGTATTGACGGGGGAAAATGTAAGCGCGCTGTGTGACAGCGTGGGTTTTTTCCACAACTGCTTTTGACATGCGTACCCCTTAAGCCTTTTTGTCACACCGTGAGTACCCCTTCACTCATGCAGTGACTATGCTGCACACATTCGTTAATTTATCCACATACCCCCTGCAGTTTGCTTGCGCACCTCAGGTGGTATGTATCACTTACCCCTTGTTGGGAATCACTGCCTTAAACGATCAATGTGCACTAGGAGACACAAACATTTTAACACTATGAGAAGCATTATGAAAAGTTCTCCCAAAATACTGTTATCGTAGGCTTATCAAAAGTATGATCTATTGACCGTAGGTCACATTACTTTTTAGAGATGTCATTTCTTTCAACCTTGTTACTTAAATTTAAGTAAAGGAATTATATTAAAAAATATGAATTAACTTAATCTGATCCACTATGATTGTTTCAAGTCAGCTTATTATTTTACCTCATCACAAAAGCAGCCTTTTCATCAGATCGCTCTTCTCGGCTACCCTGAAAATGATGACATCTGTACAGTGGCGTAACGTGGTTACGACGGGCCCCGGTGCACGGTATTTTGACGGCCCTATAGTTACTTTGGTGTTCCCTATTACGCTAAACAAAGGTGTTTGTAATCGATATGATTGTGACAGGTGTGTACACAAAGAACGAAATCTTGTTTAACTCATTAGAAATGGTCAGAAAGTAGCCTAGATAGCACTGTTTGCGATAACCCTTATCTTAAAAATGACAGACGTCCCACATAACGTAATTAACTAATTTATTAAGAGGAACAGCAAACATATATTAACAATATTTACAAGAAAAAGTTTCAATAGGATATTTAAATTGTGTATACAAGCAACTTAGACACGACGAAACTAACTAAATTATTAAACACAGACACACACGTTCTGTTTTCCATCCTCCTGGCCATGGTGCGGTCACTTATGGCCCGACACCTCTCACACTCAGTCCTCTTGCTCTTTGAAAGTAGACAGGAAAGTGACAAATGTATTAGAAACATGGATAGCGACGCGCTCCGACTCGGGGTAACGTAAACACAGGGTCAAAGTGTGCTAAAGCGTTCTTAAAACACGGATGACAAGCGACACACCTGCTTTACCCACATCTGAAAAACACATAATGAAACGGGTGCTCCACTGCGACTTGTTAAAGGGGGCATGGCAGCCCATCAAATACCCTTATACTACTCACCTATTTGAATGGCATTCGACGAGCCTTGTGTGCTAGCAGGAGGGTCGTAGCACTAGCAGACTCCACGGACTGGCGAACGTTTGTTGAAAAATAAAAATAATCTAATTTAGGTAGCTTTGCCACCTTCTCCTGCAGCTCTTTTCTCTCTTGCCTTTTCTTACTGCCACTTTTGTGTTTATAAGACATTTTCAACAGACTCGTGTAGCCTTCACAATAGGGTATAGCAGTCTTGCTCCTTTGCTATTGACAGTTAGCAGCCTTAATGTCACTCTGTTACCTTTCTCGCAAGACGAATATTTAAATGATCTGGTCCATTAACAGTGTTAAACATGTTACCCAGAAATCCCCAATGCAAATCTGAAATTCTGAATGACAAAATACCAAAGAAAATAACTTATTCGTTTCATTGAATCGTTTTTCTTTATTGTTTCTTCAGTGTATGTAGGTTAATCATGTGCTGTTGTTCTAAATTGCTACTATTTTTTTTGCAAAAATAATACCCACCATGACGAAGATACGTACAGTATTATAGGAGTATAAATAGTTGTCGAGACAACTAACTTTTTAACTAAAGAGGTTAGCGCTGTAAACTTTATCTAGAGTACTTGAAGGCCAGGGCCCGCGGGCAGTTCCGCCTGTTTAACTTGAATTGACGTTAATGTGGCCTGTATTGAAGTTAACGTGGCCTGCTACGTTAGACGCGAGTTTGGCATGAATAAAAAAAATAATAAAAGGCTTCAGGCCACCGGGCAAATGCCCGCCATGCCCTATGCCCAGTCCAGCGGTGCTAAGCTTGTACTACAACAAATGGAACTGCTTCATTGATATTCAGCGCTGCTTGAAACAGAGCAACACAGCTGAGCTCAGTGTCTCCCATTTCCTCACTGAACTCCGCATAAAGTAAGATGGTTAGCCTACGAGTTTTTGGCAATGTCTGTCCTGACATACACTAATGCTTAGAATATTCTAGCTTTTTCATATCATACCACTTCCCATTTATGTAAGTTTTTCATGTTCTCTTTCTTTTTTTTCGTTTTGGTTTTGGATCATCATTCCTTGGAGATTATAAAAATGCAGTGCTCTGCTTTTCTCCTTGACACTGATAAATGCAGAAAAATGAAATGTACCCCTGACATTTTATTACAACACCTAAGAATCCCTCTATCTACGGAGCCCTGTATGCTTCAGATTTGCACTTGTCATGTTGCATCAGTGGAGAACGCACAATCCTGGCACGTGAGCGGTTTTTCCTTTTAGAAACCTAATTCGATTTTCTGTGAACATTGAAATAAATCTCCCTCATTTCTTCCTCTCCTCTTCCTTTTGCGCAGCGATGGACCTGCATGGCTGCCTTAGCGCACATAGTATAAGGTGGGGGATGGGGCAGAGGAGTGGAAGTAGCGTTTCGTAGCCATCGGATCCTGCCAAGACGCGTTCATTCTCGCTCTGCCGTGCCGATGGTTTTTGTAAGCCCTCTCCTTGGCACACCTTGAGCAGCACGGCGCATTAGTGCTTTCAGATTAACTTGAACAGAGCGCTCTTATATAAACAGAGGGATGCAGTCCGATTCGCTCACCTTCAAACCCACGTGCGCGCCGGTCGCTTCCCGGCGTGAGAAACCTCGTGTCCGTCCTCGCCAGGGCAGGAGGCAGTAACAAACCGGAAAGGATGCGCTGGCGCGCGCTGCTGGACCTCCAGGCGCCCGCTGCTGATGCCAGGCCTGGCCGAGCATGGGCATGTGGTGAGCAGAGAGGGCTCGTCATGACAGTGCCCCACCCCTGGTCTCCATGGCAGTATCTTGCCTCTGGGAGGGGCAGAGAGAGGGCAACAGGGGAGAGCTTGTGGTCGGAGAGTGGAAATGCTGTGTGGCTCGGATGCGTAGCAGTGGGGAGTTGCCATAACCTATTACCCTTGGGTCATTATTATGATATGAACCAGGATTCCATTTTGTTTTGGTACAAGTCATCAAAATATTGAAGTACACATTGTTACAATTACTTGCGTATAAGTCAACCAAATAGGGATTTGCAAATTCAGCTGATTTTCTCTCTCTCTCGCTTTCTCGCTCTATATCTCTCAAAATGCTTTTTTTTCTCAAATGTGGAGCTGCATGGAGTTGGCATAACGACCCCCCAGCACCATTAGCAGGCCTTTGTTAATCTCCAGCCCCTTGAGTCATCCTTGATTAGTGGATTATTTTTGCCAGGTTCAAGCCCTTCAGGCAATACAAGCAAATATGCCAGAGATTAGCATGCTTTAAACCTGACCCCCGCCTGTCTCTCAATTTATTCCGCAGTAATCTTTCAGGCAAATATTACACCTTTTTTCTATGAGGCTTTAGCAGGCTATGCAATATGACACTGTGAGTAGAGGAAGGGCATCATCTTCCCTGTTGGACAGCATGATTGGATAATGGCTTATTTGTTTGGAGGATTCTCCCTATGTAAAGAGGGAATGCCTCCTGGGAATTGTTTGCATGTTATTAGAATCTGCTCAGAATCCATGCATAGGTAAAGCACAAACAGGCCTGTGTCGACCATATGTGCATTGGAGCAGGTAATCTTTTGACCTTGACTGGGTATCATGCATGGTTTTATAAGATGCTTCCCCTGACATTTATCTTATTTTATTTATTAACGCACTCATTTTTCACAATTTCTTGACAAGATGCCTACCAAAGCCAATAAGGTTCACTTGATTGATTCCCTTCCCAAGAGTCGTTTCAAGGTGGACTCATCAGAAAGTGTTGCCACAGATGCAAATAGGTCTGGCACCAACCAATAATAATGCTATACTTCATTGCAACAACACCATCGCATATTTGCATCAATTTTCCCATCCAAGTATTGAATTGCACACATTCTCTCTTTTTACAATGATCAGGGGAACGTGCATTGTGTATATTGAGTCGACATCATTTATGTGCTATTTGAAAGCCTAATATAAAAAAGATCACATCAAGTCTCATCCAATCAAATTACACAAGCATCATCATCCATTTTTCTTTTTTTCCCCCATCAGAGTCCTCAAAGGCCCCACCTAATCAGCCCTGAATTCTCTTTTGTTCTGGCACAGTAATCATCTGCATATTTTCTCTTCATAACACAGGCGGGTGTTGTTGTCACCAAGGACGGCTTCCCACTTAGCCAAACAGATTTTATTGACAGGCAGCACGCGTGTCAAGCTAACTTAGCACAGTTCTGTGAGTCATCTCTCCTCCTCTACTTTGTAGGCGGCGCTGTGGTAGAGAACATCGGACAGGCGCAGCTGAATGCGCTGATGTTGCCGCAGAGATCACAGGAGAGTTAGCTGGCTTTGACAAACAACGTCCTTGGCTTGGCTGCACAGCTGTGCGCCATTGTTACGGAACGACCTGTGTTACGTACATTGTGATGCTGTACATGTGGTGTTCTCTGTTGTTCCCTTGTTGTAAAAGGGGTTGATGTGGGTTTTTTCAGGCATGAGCGGCCCTTTGATGTTCCTGTATTGTTACTCTTTCAAACCGAGACTCTTTCATCCTGTCTTCCTCACTCTCTCTCCTCCTCGCACGTCGGCCACATTTCCCTGTTGTTTTCCACTCTTTACATTTCTCTGCCTTTTCTATTGATGTGCTGTTGTGCAACCTGAACCGTCCCTCCAAAGCACACTCGATTGTGAGTGTGTGTGTGTGTGTGTGTGTGTGTGTGTGTGTGTGGATTAGTATTTTTTGAAAACATCAATACGGGCCCGTCTCCCCTCACCTGTCTGGTGCACCACCAAAAACATTACCTTCACACATCACACAAAAGCTCAGACCGAACCTGACAAGTGTGGCGCATTTTGTGATTGCTTAGGTTTTCTGTCCTTTGTTGATCCTCAGCACAGTGAAACAATGTCATTTCTATTTAAGTGTAAGTGTGTGTGTGTGTGTGTGTGTGTGTGTGTGTGTGTGTGTGTGTGTGTGTGATGGATCCAGCATGCTTCTTTCCCTTTGTGAGCTGTTGAAATCCGCTGCTTTGCTCTGTGCTTCATGTGAAAGTAACATGCCTAGCGTAGACTCTCCCTCTCTCTCTGTGTGCCTCATTGAGAGGCCCATAAATGACCCATCTCCAACCCGAAACACTGGAGGGAGATTGATTGACGATGATATTTACAAAGGAACAGAAATTAGCATGAAAACAAAAAGTCAAGCCAGGCTTTAAGTGGTCAGTTCTCTCAGTATGAAAGTGGATGAAAGCCTGGAATGATCACTCGTCATCATCAGGGCTGCCTGCCTGGAGCCACTTGTCATTTAACTGGGTCTTACATTTTCTTTTCCCTGTTTGATTAAAGTGCTATAGTTAATATACATAGTGGCATAAAAGCACAACCACAAAAACTACCAAGTAAGCTTTTCACAGAGCAGCGTATTTCAGCACTGCGGTTGTCATTAAGTCATATTCAGTTTATTGTGAGTGTGTGTGCGTGTGTGTGTGTGTGTGTGTGTGTGTGTGTGTGTGTGTGTGTGTGCATGTGTGTGTGTGTGTGTGTGTGTGTGTGTGTGTGTGTGTGTGTGCGCATGTCATGATCTTCTTAATTAGGCCCTTATCAGGAGAGAACAGGCCAGATTTAAGCTGTTGTCACATTTGGTACTCCTTGCTGGTCTGAGTTGGAGTGGGATTA
>NC_137914.1:9407962-9410462 GCF_963457725.1 Sprattus sprattus
TTGGAGAGAGGGGTATGTAAGAGTTATACTCCTGGGATCAAGTATCCATTGGAGGGAGAGAAAAAAAAGAAAGAACACTCTTCACACACCTTGCACAAAACTTTACCTCTATTCACGTGTGAGGAAATGTCGAGTAGGTTCCTAATTAGCAGCTCCGTGTTTGGAGGACAGCATTTTATTCTTCACTAACGCTGCAACATTAATAGCCAGGAAACCCATTGGGACATTATGAAACCGCCAACATCCAGTGAATTAGGTGCCCCATCACCTTGACTAAACATAAGAATTCACTTCAGAGATGTGTTGTAGCCTTTTTTTAATTTTTATCTGTCAGGACATAGTGGTACAGCTGCACTTGGAGCTCTCCAACATCATACAACCAGACAAACATATCCATTTCAGACTTTCTCAAAGGTGAAATAGCCAATAACAAAACTCAGAAATAGTCCATCTCCTGTGAATCCATAGGCCCTTAGCGCTCCCTGAGGGGGTTCGTCAATGGCAGTCTAAAGGAGGAGAGGAAAAACAAGCAGATGGCTGTTTGAAACCAGCCGTTTTGCATGGCGTCCGTTACGTAAAGAAACGCACACGTCCACACTCCTTTTAGATGTGGCGATCTGTCAGATTTGAAGGGAATGGTGTGTGTGTGGGGGGGGAGGGGTGTTCACCGCATTATGGGCCCTATGAAATCATACTCCGGAGGGGAGGATTGGCCATCGCACTGACAGTTCTGTCTTCCCTGCAGGTCCTTTTCATGTGGAGACCGGAACAGAGAGGAGCCCGGTGGGGCCAACAGAACTTATTACAGTAAAGCTTTTCGATACGTGTCCGTGGGCAACCATAGTGCCAATGATGAGGACGGAATGATTTCAGCTTTTTCAAATGTTTCAGCCACATTCACATGCAAATGACTCAGACTCGTTGTGCTCCAGTTCAAATTTGGCTGCGGGATCATCCACTTCTGGTCTGTTTTTTTCATCCATATCTTTTCTTTTGTATCCAATTTCGTTTTTTTAATTTTCAAACTTTGAATGCTGTTTCACATACATTAGGTTGAAACATAATATTACAGCATATGTTTTTCATAATACTGTACAATCCATGTTCAAACTTTGAATGCTATGTTTCACATAATGGTATACATAATATTATCGCATATGTCATACATAATACAATCACAGCTCAGTTTCATGGCTCACAGTAATAGGCACAGCAAGCTTGATTTTCTATGATGCTTTACAGTCTGAGTTTGTCTGCATTACACTCCGGGGATGGAGCGGAGCCCAGACCAAGGCCTGGTCATGTTGGTGGTGGTTAGAGTCTTGTGTGCTCATCAGCATAATGTACGTTTAACATTTCAAACACTAAGAGATCTCTGGTGAATCTACAATTACGTGAAGAAAAGGAAAATGGACGTTAAACACACTGCAGCTCGTTCAAGCGTTGGAGGTTTTCTACAGGGACCAGGGCAAGCGGGGAAAAGCCTAACATTAGCAGCCTGGGCAGTAGCTGCTGACTCCTCAGGATGCACAGGTTCAAGCACGACCTCCTCTGGCCCTGGGATACTGACTGACCTTCAGGTTTAAACTGATGCGATATTTGTTTGGCTGTAATTTGATATTCTGTAATAATAATAGTACAAAATAGTTGGTGTGTGTTTTGTTTGTTGGTGTGTAATCTGTAATTGTGAATACTGTGAGTGTGTATCAGTTTGTGTGTATGAGTATGTGTGTGTGAATGTGAGTACTTGTGCGTATTGGTGTGTGTGTGAGTGTGTGTGTGTGAGTGTGTATGTGTGAGTGTGTGCTTGTCCATACAGAGATAGCAAGGTTATCCAGACCCCCTCCAGCCCCTCCCCACGGGGTGTCTAGCCTGTTGATTGGATAGCTGATTTAGATGAGGAGGTGATGGGCTGGACGTGTCCACTCTGTCCTTGTCACTGGGCAGTGGCACCTGGCACCTGGCACCACTTTGTCTAATTGTATGTGTGAGTGTGTGAGTGTGTGTGTGTGTGTGTGTGTGAGTGTGTGTGTGTGTGTGTGAGTGTGTGTGTGTGTGTGTATCTGTGTGTGATTATGTGTGTGTGTGTGTGTGTGTGTGTGTGTATCTGTGTGTAATTGTGTGTGTGTGTGTGTGTGTGTGGGGGTATGCATGTGCATGTTTGTGTGTGTGTGCGTGTGTGTGTGCCTGTGGGACAGATAAATTGACTTGTCAGGTGCCATGACATGTCTTAAAAGAGGGAAAAGACACCAAACCCATCTTGACAACTCTTTCCTGAGCTGGTCCTTCTTAGTATTCCAGACCTCACCCACACACACACACACACACATGCACACACATGCACACCCACACAGTCACACACACACACACACACACACACACACACAAACTCCCATACAGTCACACACACACACGCACACCCACACACACACACAAACTCCCACACACACAGACGCACACCCACACACACACACACAGTCCCACACACACACACTCATAC
>NC_137914.1:9415462-9465462 GCF_963457725.1 Sprattus sprattus
ACTCATGAAAATAAGACAATGCAAATTGGCCTGTAACAAAAGAAATGAGCACTCTCGTGATGTATATTTCAACATGCTGTGTTAAAAGTTTCACTATGATGGGCCTGTTTGAAATTTCCGACGTGTCTCGCAAATGCTGTTTTATATCCCCTCTGGACCCAGAGCTCTGTGCATTAACTTGGGTTTGAACTTCGGATGCCACCGGCTATGTTGTGTAACCCAACAAAATGGGAGATCAACAAACATCACAAGTGTGCCACGGCCCCATGCAACCCTGTGCTGTTGATGTTATCACTACCGAGGAGCTGAACTTTACTGGTACTGCTGTTTCCTTTGCACTCGTGTTCAATGGAGTCAAAGATGTTATGCTTGTTGTGTCCAATGGTTTGAAAGCTTCCCTCTAGTTAGAATCTAATGGATATAGATTGATTTCAGCCAGTTCAAAGAAAGGGTCATTGATCGATTAATTACTTTCCAACAGAGGAATGACTGACAGCACTAAGGTTCTATAGTGGTTGTTCTTTCACCAAGGTCGCGTCTTCAAATGCTGTACTGGACAAATTATCTTGCGCACCGTGCTTTGATTAGCTATTTGTGATTTGAAGGGGGGAAGAACACAACTGAACCTTAAAAAAGGAGAATCTCTGAGTACATCTAAGACTGTTTCACTCCTAATAGCCAAGAATTCAAACATCTTTAGTTTAGGTGGACAATGAGTGAATTTTGAAATGTTTTGGTATATATCAGACTGCCTATTACAGTTGTGATTTGTAGCACTAAGTTTGACTACACACAACCAACTCGAAGTCAGTCAGGGCTCAGGAGGAAAATGCCCTGTCACTGATCAAAATGCCCGGTACACAGTGCTGTAACTACAAACACACACACACACACACACACACACACACACACACACACACACACACACACACACACACACACACAAACACACACACACTCTCTTCCTTAAACACCTCAATACCTGCCCCCTCTCCACATTTCCCAATGTCCTGTGTACTCTCTTATGACCTCCCCATTATCTTACGACCCCCCCTTACTGTCACATCACATCACCACGACTACCTGCACCCTAACAACACCCCCAACCGCACCCAGCCACCCAGACCCCATCCCTAAATCTTGCCCCCACCCCCTCCGTCACACACATCCCTCTTTTTCATGCTCCAGTAGGGCACTGTCTCCCAAGACGCTCCTAATGAATAATGAGCATGCTCTCCTCTCTCTCTCTCTCTTACACTTTCTTTCTTTCTCTTTCTTACACTCTCTCCACTCTCTCTCTCTGTCTCTCTATCCCTCTCTTGCGTAATGCTCACAGGGTTACGCAAGCAGTTGCAAAAGCTTTTTCTTTCTTTCCTTCTTTCCTTCGTTTTCTCTCCCCATTTCCTCTCTCCAATTGAGCTGTTCATTTGTCATGTATAAGCATCACTTTGGCCTACAGCGCATGAGAGAGGGTGTGTGTGGTGCTTTTTTTAAGTGTCCGTCTTTTTACCAGGTCTTCCTGAGTGATGTGGTGTGTGTGTGTGTGTGTGTGTGTGTGTGTGTGTGTGTGTGTGTGTGTGTGTGTATGTTCATGCATGAGTGTATAGGTGTACATGAATATAGATACGTATACATTTATGAGGGTGTTACAAGACACAGAGTGTGGGGGGAAGAGAGAGACAGAGGATAAGAAAATGCATGTTTTTATGAGGTCCTGAGTTATTGTGTGTGTGTGTGTGTGTGTGAGAGAGAGAGAGGGAGAGTGCTTGTACATGCTAGAGGGTGTGTGGATGTGTGTGTGTGTGGATGCTCAGCCTTAGGCCAGGATCACATCTGAGCAACCCAGGAGATTTATGTATTATTCCTGAAATGGAGAAACATGAAAGATCGCAATGACCACCAGAATTTATATTTTATGTGTCCGATTTAACAGACCATTGGAGGAGAGGTTTTCTAGATTTAAAAAGACAGATTGTTCTTTGTACTCTCCTGGAGAGGAGGACTTGCTTCATAGTTTTATATCAGTGAAATAAAATCTTATGGGTAGTGTAGTGCTGATACTTTATACAAGACTACATTTACCTTTTTAATAGAGTATGTGAATATGAATACATAGAAATTATATGAATGAGTAAATATAGAATTAATTAGCATATTGTGTGTGCACACAATTCATTCATACAATATACAGGTAAAAATTTCCACACCCCTGGAGCACATAAATGAGTAAAGTACTCCTCTCCTCTTTCTCCAACCCTGACAATCCACTCTTCCCTGCACACACACACACACACCCTCCTCTCTCTCTCTCCCTCCTCTCCTCTCAACTCCTCTCTTTCCCTTCCTCTCCACTCCTCTCTCTCTCTCTTCCCTCCTTCTTTACTCTCTCTCTCTCTTTCCCCTCCGCTCTCTCTCCTCTTCACTCCTCTCCACTCCTCTCTCTCTCTCTCTCTCTCTCTCTGCTCCACTCCTGGCCCTGGCTTCAGGTCTTTGTATCATTTTTTCATCAGCTCTCCTCCTCTAATTCTCCAGATGAAGCATGCAGTGGTGGCAGCACATGGCATGTTCTGCTCCTGGCCCCGCTGCATAATTCAGGGTGCCAGGATGCACGTTCCCCGCAGCGCAGAACAGAGCAGCACAGCACAGTGCAAAACCATCCGCAGCACAAATGCGCATAAGGACAGGAGAGCGTTCAGGCAAAAGCAGGGATGTGTGTCTGTGTGTGCGTGTGCGCGTCACTGTGTGGATGTGTGTGGATCTATGAGTGTATGAGTGAGTGAGTGTGTTTGTGTGTGTGCATGTGTGTTTGTGTGTGTGCATGTGTGTGTGTGTGTGTGTGTGTGTTTTATGGAATGCTGTGGTGCCCTGCTTCCACCTGCCACCAAGGTTCACTGCCCCCCCCCTCTCCTTACCCAGGGGGCGGGGGAAGGACTGACTAAACTGCTATAACTACACTCCTAACTGCACGTGGCTCTCTACAGGCCTTCCCTCCTGAAAGCACAATTTGTTCCAATCCACCACCCGCTGCTTCCCGTAGCCTCCCGTCGCTAATGAGACACGATGGGGGATCCATGGGGGCTGATGTGCCACATACTAACGCTCTCTGGTGCGTAACACGCCATTGTGCTGCTGACCATTACGGCCTTCATGGAAAACCTTCAAAGTGTTTGTAAATGTTTCAGAAGTTCCCCGCGGCGTGGCTGTG
The DNA here is from genome assembly GCF_963457725.1 of Sprattus sprattus. Lineage (NCBI taxonomy): Eukaryota > Metazoa > Chordata > Actinopteri > Clupeiformes > Clupeidae > Sprattus > Sprattus sprattus. Next base: position 9,418,668 of record NC_137914.1, read on the forward strand.
TGTGGCTCTGACAGGGAGCCGTGTGGGAGGCTAGTTGTCGTAGGAATTGATATTCAGCACCAGAGTAAGCTAATTAAGTTGGGAAGAGATAGATAGAGAGAGAGATAGAGATAGAGCGAGATCGAGAGAGAGAAAGAAAGAGAGAGAGAGAGATATAGAGAGACAGAAAGGTAATTGGCTCTCCAGGGACCTAGGTTCAGCAACAATCTGGCTCCATGAGCAGCCTGCAGTGCACCTGTGTGTAAGGGCTTCTACAGACAGCAGCACTGACATGGACAGAGACAGAGAGAGCGAGAGAGAAAGAGAGAGAGAGAGAGAGAGAGAAAGAGATAAAGATGTGTTTGTATGCCAAACACATCTGGAAGGCTGCATTCTCCTCTGACCTCTCTGCTGCATTGACCCGCTGTACCAATAGCATCAGCATCCTCCATAATGGCCATTTACATGACATTAACGCTTGGCCTGTGCATAATGTGCTGCATATCTGACGCCAACATAAGCACTTTTTCTCAATGCAAATCTCAATGCAGTAGCATCCGTTACTGTGGCCGTAGAGGGTTTATCTTTAAGGTTGAAGGATAAATAGCTGAAGCCAAGAGATTTAAGAGCCATGAGAGCGGAGGCATGCCAGAGCTTGACATTTTATCATTGGGTGGTAAATATGCCAGTCAGAGCTGTCTAGGATTCATGTTCAACCACACCGACGTTTATTTCTAAAGGCCTCTGCTGAACGGGTATTACTTTCTCTATAATGTTTGTATAAATGTGTGTAAATTCGGTCGATGAGGAATGACTTCAAATGTGCTCACCATAATATGCACTTATACATTAAGTAAGCTAGCGTAGCTGCATCGGTTATCGGCCAGTTTGTTAAACAATCGGCCAGTCTGTTAACCAATCGATTCGCTAAGTTTATGAATAGATAAGCATGACAACGCGAACGTAGTCGAAAACACACGCAAGGCCATATTATACCCTGTTACGATAAATGTTTGATACTTGTGTGTGAATGTTATGTTGATTGTTGCATGGCCAGTGGGAAATGTAGCTCCATCAGGTCGACTTATCGTGCCTTTTAGGTGGCACACTCTGACATCTGTTCTTTGTAACATCAATCCCATGGACAGGGGAAACAAACCACAGCCAAAAATAGATAGGTGTCGAAAAGGTGATAATTGCATTAATCACAAAGAGGAACATAAATCACACGTATCACAAATCACTTGTATAGATATTATATTGGGCAGTATATTCTCTGAAAGACTGTGCTTTTATGTTTGAAAGGTGGTGTACAAATAAGCACAATCATTTTTTTACATTGCAAATAAACCACTGTAATATGTAAGTTGCTCCAGTCTGGTATATTAACTCTACTACAATATTTAGACACAATATCTAAGGTCTAATATTCTAAATGGACTTAATAGGAAATGGAATATCTAAGTCTCAGTCTCATGGCAGAGTTATTTCCCTCTGAGGTTTTCCAGTCTTTAGCTAATCACACGATCAGAGAACAAAACCAGGGACTCGGCCTCTGCTCCGGGATGTTAGTGAAAAATGAAAGTGCCTGCAATGGTCTGGGTGGGGATAGGGAAACAGAGAGATTTGTTTCCAATCTCTGCCAGCACAAGATTGATTAGCAGGTCTTGCCGACTGTGTGTGGCTTTCAGGTTGCCACGTGAGTCAGAGCTGCAGAGAAACGTGCAGGAACTGTGGCCTGACCATGGCAGAGGGAACAGAGCACCAACATGCCTACCAGACACAAGCCCCTGCCTTTGTGATCTGTATAAGCACAGCTACAGCTAATGCATCACCACACAACCACCATACCCACACTAACTGTCTCTTAAATTGGACCACCACTCGATAACACACAAACACAGACACACACACACACACACACACACACACACACACACACACACACACACACACACACACACACACACACACACACACACACACACACACACACACACACACACACACACACACACACAATCGCTCTCTCTCTTTAAGTTTGTATGCAATAACACACTCTCTTGAAGAAGTTCGCAATTTTTTTTAAGTTCAGGTCAAGTTAAATTGACTCTTGCTTCAGTTTGTGCGATGTCTAGCCGTGTTTGGCCTTATCCACAAATCCAGCTCCACTACAGCCACCCATCTGTAAAAAAAAAAAAAAAAAATCCACTATCTGTCTACCTCCTCTCCCTCCCCCTTTGTAAGCTCCCTGTGGTGGGTTGTAGATATCAAATTGATTCCTGGTTCCACCATTCTCCCTGGCTCATTACTGACCCTCCTGCTGGACACGAACAAGCAGTGACTCAATCCGCCGCAGGCGATCACCGCATGCTACCTTTTCCTCCTCCATTACACCCCCCCCCCCCCCCCCCCTGTACAAACATGTCTATCCTTGCTCTTCACTCCTTCCCACTGTCAGAGGACTCTTCACTCAGATGAACTGAAGACATGGTGGGAAGTCTTAAAGTCAGTAGCTACTTTAACCTTTCTCTTCACACCTCCACACTGATACTTGTCTAATTTGCTCCCAAGTGTATTGAGCAGATTCACTATATCTACTACCATCAAAACACCTGCACAATCAAGCCATTTGCCATTAGGTGGTTTATAAAGGTTTACATTGTCAGGAGAATTGCTGCCTGCAGGCTGTAGAGTTAACTGTGCCTAACAGTTTGTACAGTTCTTTAGTTTTAGAATGCAAATGGTTTCGTGTTTGGCTCTCTGACCAAAAAAAAAACAATGATTTTTAAAATCAAAGGTGACAAGTCTATTAGTCTGAAAGGTTTCCCCTGAGTCGGCCATTTTGGAGCTGTTTCACTCCTTCACATAGCTTTTGAATGCAGGTGCTTGACCAAAGGTCCAAGGACTGGCATTTATCCAGAGCAACGTACAGACAACCTGCAGAGAATCATGGTCAACCGCAGCGGTGACACTAACCACTGCACCACCACCACCACGCTTCAGCAGGAGACTAATGGGCCTCACTCCTGAGCCGGGTTCTGGAGAGAATGTGTCCCTCTGTAGCAAATGGCTTTGTGAAGAGAAAGACCGGGCCCTTTGTAAAGTGTCTTAGTTACAATATGTGTCTGTGTCACAAATTTAATTTAATTAAACTGATCTCAATCTCATTGGAGCTGAAGAGCTGCTTTAGGCCTTGATCCAAGATGCATAATACATCCTTAGAGTAGGGAAAAAACGTACAAGTCTTCACAAAAGCAAGCTCGCAATGATGGAAATCACTAGTGTATTGCAATTTCTGCAACCAAGACTGTGATATTGACTTACCACAATTTACGTTTATTGATCTAATGGCATAACAGTATATCAATTATACAGAGAATGGAGCGCTGCTAATGCATTGCTACAAAACAAACCTAAGCAAAGCCACAACTAATTATTTTCTCAGGTGCTTAACACACATTCTACAGTGACAGTAGAGAGTGCATAAGAGAATGTGTAATACTGTACCGTGTTTATATTTCATGAGAAGCTTTCCCGTCTTTGAGCACCCCCAAGGATATGAGTGTGTTAAAGCAAAGCTCTGGGAATAAGTATAAAAAAAAAGTATAAGCCGCTGTCAATAAAGCTTGCCTCGTGTTATGCTAATACTGACACCGCTGTGGAGCTCCTGCCAAATGCGACACTGGAGTGCTATTTATATCAGCACTCCACGACACAAGAGCTAGCTTATGCTAGCTTGCACTTGAAGGTTCACAAAGGTGAAAAAAATCCCCATCACCAACCCCCCCCCCCCACCCCCCTGACCTAAAAAGAGGACTTCAGGTCAACATCATCCCTAGCATCAACACGCAGCAACACTCACACACTTTTTTTTAGCCCTCTTGCTCGGCAGTACAGGAGTGTTTTCTTGAGCTCAGAACGAGCAGTTAGCGTGCTAATGTTATGCGCTGACAGCACTCTAACTGCTGAAAACATAATGGAGATGACTACATGGCAAATGATCACGGCGGGCATGAGAGGAGTCATGATGGAAATGAAACTAGACACCACCACCCCCTCCACACACACACACACACACACACACACACACACACACACACACACACACACACACACACACACACACACACACACACACACACACACTCCTCTCAGCTCTCTTTCACTATTTGTCCATAATGTCATGTCTGCTCAACATGGACATCAGTTCTGACTGGCAGTAGATACAGACAAGTGTCTGTAGAATACATCTTGGCTTGATATGAGTAGCTGCTGTCTAGCAAACATACGGTGTAAAGGGTCTATACATTTCACCTGTATACAGCCTCACACACAAACACACACAAACACTGTCATACTCACACACATGCACCCTCACACACACACACACATTTATCTGGATATGCAAACACATATCCAGATATAAAATCACACACACACACACACACACACACACACACACACACACATCTCTGTGTCAGTGTGCAGATTGGCATGCTTGGAGCACTGCTGTGCTCTGGCCCTGCCATGACTTAGCGCACATTAATCTGCCACAAACATGCAGTCATCTATCTCCACTGAGGTGAGACTGTCAATGACAACACAGTGCCAGGCTCAGCAGATTAGCAGCGCAAGCTATAGTGTGCACTTCTCAGATAGACCCCTGTGTGTGTGTGTGTGTGTGTGTGTGTGTGTGTGTGTGTGTGTGTGTGTGTGTGTGTGTGTGTGTGTGTGTGTGTGTGTGTGTGTGTGTGTGTGTGTGTGTGTTTGTGTGTGTGAAAGAGAGACAGAGAGAGAGTTGTGTGTTTGGTGTGTGGGTGTATGAAGATTTGTCTGTTACTGTGTATATCTGTGTGTGTGTTTGTTTGTGGTCGTATGTGGCTGCATGTGTGCGTCTGTTCCTCCTTATTTTCCTGAGCTGTGGGAAGATGCAAGAGGTAATTTTATCTTTTAAGCCGATTTACTTTAAGGCATGTGCTGTTCTCACCTTATTATTGCATTACGGTTATTATATTGGGGCAACTTGTTTAATACTGTGACACACAGTATGATTTTAACTCACCTCAATGTGCTCTTGCATGAAGCACAGCATAGCAGTTAGGATTCAGTGAGCACTTTAAAGACACAAAGAAACACTCTCTCACACACACACACACACACACACACACACACACACACACACACACACACACACACACACACATACAGACACACCACCCAGAACCAAGACACCTTGTGATTCATTTTCACCCTCGAATGTCAGCATGTGTCACACACATGCACCTGTGATGTATCTGGGGGGGGGGGGGGGGTAAACAAACACAGTTCAGTGAGTTCACTTACATACACGCACAACCAAGGCACTCATACACACAAACACATTATGTAGACAGTGCACTATATACATGGACAAACATGCACATATTCACAAATTTACACACACAGACACACACATCCACACACACCGACAGACACGCACACATTCTCATGCCCACGTGGAAACACACATACACACACACGGGCATGTGCCCACACATGGGCAGACAGCCGGGGAAGACACACACACCAACACACTTTCTCTCACACACACACAAACACACACAAAGGAGGCCCGACACTTGTGATTAGTTGCGACCTTTGAATGCCAACATGTGCTTCTGACATAACACATCACCTGTAAAATGAAGTGGCGAGGATTAATGAACAAAACTAAACAAAGTGAATGAATGAGTGAGTGAATGAGTGTGTAGGTGAGTGAGTGAGTGAGTGAGTGAGTGAGTGAGCGAGTGAGTGAGCGAGTGAGTGAGTGAGTGAGTGAATGAGTGAGTGAATGAGTGAGTGAATGAGTGAGTGACTGAGTGTGCGCAGTAGAGTGAGTCAGTGAATGAATGAATGCGTGAATGAATGAGTGAGTGAATGAAGGTGTGAGTGAGTGAATAAATAATTGAATGTGTGAGTGAGTGAGTGAAAGTGTAAGTGAGTGAATGAATACATGAGTGAATCAAGGAGTGAGTGAGTGAAAGTGTGAGTAAGTGAATGTGTGCATGAATGAGTGAGTGAGTGTGTGAGTGAATGTGTGAGTTAGTGAATGAGTGAGTGAGTGAGTGAGTGAATGGGTGAGTGAGTGAATAAATAATTGAATGCGTGAGTGAGTGAGTGAAAGTGTAAGTGAGTGAATGAATACATGAGTGAATCAAGTAGTGAGTGAGTGAGTGAGTGAAAGTGTGAGTAAGTGAATGTGTGCATGAATGAGTGAGTGAGTGTGTGAGTGAATGTGTGAGTTAGTGAATGAGTGAGTGAGTGAGTGAGTGAATGGGTGAGTGAGTGAATAAATAATTGAATGCGTGAGTGAGTGAGTGAAATTGTAAGTGAGTGAATGAATACATGAGTGAATCAAGGAGTGAGTGAGTGAGTGAGTGAAAGTGTGAGTAAGTGAATGTGTGCATGAATGAGTGAGTGAGTGTGTGAGTGAATGTGTGAGTTAGTGAATGAGTGAGTGAGTGAGTGAGTGAATGGGTGAGTGAGTGGATGAGTGAGTGAGTCAGTGAGTTGTGTATCTTCTTTGGGCAAAGGATTGGGGCAGAGATTTAAGCAGATTACCACTCACTATATATCTGTCTATCCCTGTTTCTGCCTCCCTGCTCATCTATCATCTTCTCTCTATATATATCTCTGACTCTTTGTCTCGCTCTCTCTCTCTCCCTCTTACTCTTTGTCTCTCTCTCTCAGCTCAAGAGGAAACAGCACTTGCACCACTCCACTTGGGGGAGAGAGAAGAAGTTTTAATTACAAGACAGGGAGTGAGAACTGATATGAATAAGAAAGAGAGCCACAATGCAGATGGAGAGTAAGTTAAAGATTGTGTGTTTGTATTTCTATGTGTATGTGAATTCCTTTTCCTCAAAGTGAGTGATGCTAAAATGCCTGCATCATCTTTACCAGAGAGCGATTGGATGGCATGAAGTTTCTTTTGATGCCAAGCTGTTCGTATGGCTCATTGCAGAAAACAGTCCCTGACTTCACTGGTGTATTCGGTTGAAACGACCTCTTTCAACTTCCTGACAGCTAACCAGTCCCCCTGGGTTACTGATAGTTCAGACCAAAGTGCTTTTTGGGATGATTAAATGCTGCAGTTAATAAAATCACACTGTTGTTGTGATGAGATGTTTGAGAGAGTCCAGGAGAAGCTAACTCTGAATGAAGAGGGCATTATGTGTTTTGTTGTTAAATAACCTGTTGGGGCCCTGAAAAGTGTTTATGTTAGGTGTTTTTGTGTTTAGGTTTGGATAATCTAATTAAAACTTTCTTTAACTTCCCAGGAGGGGCATTAAGTTGAGGGGAAGCCTATGTGGTACCACAAGCTGTGCTTGGGGTTCCACTAGGTTGAAATGGGAGTGAATTACCTCGGCAGGCCTATACGGGGCAGGCTCTAGGACCCTGGGGAGGTGCTTTGGGGACTAGGAACATAGATATCTATAATAAAGGCTAGATAAGTCGCCCGCGTTGCTGGCCGACGGAGTCAAATGTCCGCATAATTCGGCCATTTTGAGACGGAATAGCTCGCTCAGATAGGTGCCATGAATACACATGCACAAGCTATTTATGTAAAATCAATAGGCTACTAAAACTCAGCATACAGAATGGCAGCAGGAGATAAATGTATACTTTTATTATCAACTTTTTAAAAGCAATATTACTGATATAATAAAATACAGGTGATCCCACGGGATCTCGTTTCAAGGGAACGTTCAAGGAACATTCAATAGAACAGACTGCACAACATTCTGGCATCTTCATTGGCAATAAAGTCAGCAATTTCCTGTGGAAATCATAATGTAGATGTTTAACAAACCAACCCGATTGGAAATCATGTGCAACTTCAGTTTTATATTATGTGCAACTTAAGTTGTATTGAAAAGAAAGAACAATTATGCCTCGCCAATTGATGTAAAATGATTGAAACACAATAGCCGTGATACACAATAAAGCTGCACATTTCAACATGTTCAAGCATCGAGAATTATTACCAAGGTAATGACGTTTGTAAATCAAGTAATTTGTAAATCCGTCAAGATTTCCGCGAGGTATGAGTGTAAACGATTGTGAAGATCACTGACGTTACCTAACGTACCACTGATCCCTCCCGGAACTATTCCGTCCTTAAAATGGCCTCCTGTGCGGACATTCACGAGTCCGACGTTGCACCCCCTTGACTAGGAAGGTCAGGCCATCCACTGATTGCATGCTCAGGTGCAAATGGTTAGAGTATCTTTGCACCTGAGCAGGAATGAGTTTGAAAAAAGTTGAGAGTGGGGACACACAGAGAGGAACGGGCGACATTGTGCGTGGCACAAACTCAGCTAGGGGTCTGAGGAACTTTGAGCTGCACCTACCATTGGTAGGATTTAAGTTTGAAGCAACTTTATGAAGCCTATGTTTTCCCTTTGAAGAACTTTTATGTTTGTTTCCTGAAATACTTTTTGTTGGTTAATAAACCGGATTCCTCGTTGAAAGCATTTTTGCCTGCTCTGGCCATTTGATTATGCACTGCCCTACACCCGCTCAGTGGTAAAGCCTCTCATGATACCACAACGTGTATGTATGTGTTTTTCTGGTTGTATAAGGGTGTGTGTACACAACTGATATGGATCTTTATTTGGTTTCATCCCTCCCTCCATCTCTCTCTCTCTCCCTCCATCTCTCTCTTTCCCTCCATCTCTCTCTCTTCATCTCACCTCCCTCTCTCCATTTCCATCTCTATCTCTCTCTATCCCTTTAATGCTGCTCCAAACCCTGGCCACTGCGCTGGGGAGGAAGGAGTGCTTCTTCACTATAACATAAAAGTTTCCCTCCATTTTCAGAAGCCTCTGAGAGTAACACACACATGTTAAGCCTCTCTTTCATCGCCTGCCTGTTCATCTGTCTTGGCACTGTTTGTATGTGATTACCCTAACACACACACACACGCACGCACGCACGCACGCACGCACGCACGCACGCACGCACGCACGCACGCACGCACGCACGCACGCACGCACACACACACACACACACACACACACACACACACACACACACGCACACCCAAACCCATCATTTTCACAGGCAGATGACCTGGCACCATCACACACCACTGATGGCCAGTTAGGAATGTAGAGTGCCAAGTGCAGAGGCGCCAGTGCTGCTGGATAACACTGCATGGAAGTATGGCAAAGTCAAATATGACTCATAAACCAGGTTGTATTTTTCTCCTCAATGTATACTTAATAATCATCTTTTTAATCCTCACTGAAGCACACTAATCCCAGCCCATCTTCCTGTAAGAAATAATGCTTTTAGTGTCACGCTTGATTTAGGGGGTGGGGGTGCAGGGGTGATGATTTTGAAAACAGTAATGCTTATTTGTATTCCGTAATGACACTAAAATAACAGGCAACGGAATTTACATTTTATAGTTATAACAGTAACGCTCTTTCTTAGTACGGCCTTGCCTCATCCCTCTTCTTATGCTTTTGTATTTTTTTGTTATACATGAAACCCAGAGAGAAGTAGTGTGCATAATTTTCGTGCACAATGAAATTTAAAGTTTTCTCTAAAATACCGTACTGTGAGGCCTGGTCTTTACACAACAGATACTTCACACAACAATGCTTGTGATTTTGAATGCCTTTGTTGTCCATATCTGTCAGTCATTCTGCCATAGACTCTTAACTAACATAAACAGAAGGAAAAGTTCGAAAAAGGTTCAAAGCAAACAGGAACGGTTATGTATGGTTACATTCCCTTTCCGCAAAGTGAGTGATGCTAAAATGCCTGCATCATCTTTACCAAAGGGCGATTGGATGGCATGACGTTTCATTTGCTGCCAAGATGTTCGTATGGCTCATTGCAGAAAACAGTCCCTGACTTCACTGGTGTATTCTGTTGAAACGACGTCTTCCAGCTTCCTGACAGCTAACCAGTCCCCCCTGGGTTGCTGATAGTTCAGACCAAAGCAGGTTTTGGGATGATTTAATGCTGCAGTAAATAAAATCACACACCCTTTGAAAGAATGGCGGTGTAGACGTGCTGGCTACATATGACGGCAGTCTGCTTTGAACCGTGTGTCAAAACGCACCGCTTCTGACAACGCCTCTCCTCGCTCGTGTTATCAGGCTTCGGGACCTGTCTAACTTCTGCCAGTGCTTGAATAGAGAGAGAGGCCATCTTTCTTCTTCCTCCCTCATTCTCTGATAAACAGCTTTTAAGTGAAAACATGTCTAACGGCCCCTGCCTTCAGACGCACGGCACACTGCCATAGGCCTGAACACTGAGGATGAAAGGTGGGGGTGACGTTGGGGGTGCGTGCATGTTTCGAAGCGGCGTTCTGCACTGTCACTGCTGGTGTGTGTTGATGTGCTGCACAGCCCCATCTCTCCTCTTTCCAATTTGGATCCGTGCGTTAGCTTTGTTATCTGCTGTCCACAAAGTGTCCAATTCAGTTAATGGAACAGCTTATCTTATCAATGCTGCGCCTAGCTATGCATTACTCTTAGTCTGTGCATATGTGTGTGTGTGTGTGTGTGTGTGCAAATGTGTGTGTGCAGGGATGCAACTGCCCAGTGTCAGAGGGGTATGCAGCAACAATTTTGGCGCCCCCCCCCCCTTTTTTTGCTTTATCCATCTTCCATCCAACCAACTCACTACTCGTAGCCTAGTTCTAACTGCTTGTGTGTTCAGCGGTCACGGTCCCTCTTCTATGTCAAAATTCTATTATGGAATCTTAAGAGATGAGGCGCCTACTCTAGTCTGTTTAGTCCTCTAAAATGTGATATAACATTAAGGAAATGCAGAAATTATTTAGAAACGCACAACAGTAGCTACATATAGAAAATTCCCCAAACATTTTAATATTATTTTTTTTTACCACCGCTTTGGCGCCTCCATGGGTGCGGCGCCCCTATGCGCCGCATACAGCGCATACCCACTTTTTGCGCCACTGTGTGTGTGTGTGTATATATGTATGTGTGTGTGTGTATGCTTATATGTGTTCCTGCATGTGTGTTTGACAATGTGTGAGTAAGTGTGTGTGTGTGTGTGTGTGTGTGTGTGTGTGTGTGTGTGTGTGTGTGTGTGTGTGTGTGTGTGTGTGTGTGTGTGTGTGTGTGTGTGGGTGTGGGTGTGCTTTTATATGTATTGACTCGTTTCTGTCTATGTGTGCATCGGTGGGTGGGAGAGTGTGTTTGCTTGCATGTGTGATAATATCAGAGTGTGTATCTGTTTGTGTGTGTGAATTGGCTGGCTGAACTGTCACAACTCAGACCAGATCGCACAAGAACAAACACACACTCACACAGACACAGACAGACACACATCACACACACACACACACACACACACACACACACACACACACACTACAGGCATGTGGAACATAAAAAAGCTACAAAAAGCACAGCGTTTTCAGTGTCACCCTCTACTGGCTCCAAGACACATAGACATCGCCTCAAGCCATGATACAGGCAATCTCAGTCCCTGGGTACTCTCTCGCACACACTCGTACTGTAGATCAAAGGAGAAAACCTTTTTATGGTTTCCTGTGTGTGTGTGTGTGTGTGTGTGTGTGTGTGTGTGTGTTTGTACTTTGATTTTAATGACTAGTCAAACACTGTCTTATCTCCGGCATATAAATGTTCTCTGATGGAGCTTGATCTTACCCAGAAAGCTCTGGGTATCTTACAAAACCTTGTGCTTTTGCTCATTTCCTTTTGGGTGAGTACAACAAATGTGTGTGGTTAAGTCAGTATATCATTGGTAAGTATGGATGGTAAACACACACACACACAAACACACACACACACACACACACACACACACACACAGAACAACAGAGAGGAGGACACAGAGGGACAAACGAAAGAGAGAGACAACAAGTACTACAAAGGTAAGATAGATTTTTGTCACATTTCCCTTTGGCTCCGAATGAATCACTGACTGCTGCCATCTCAACACCTCACCAAGCCGGACGTGAGCTGACCGTTTGTAAAAAAAAAAAAAAACACAAGGAGGGCCAACAAAAGAAGACGAGGAGTTGTAACGCGTCGGCGCATGTCTGGTGTGAAATGCACACATACATGTCATAAACGCCCACCTGAAGAGCAGCGGGACACAACAAGCCACGACGACGGGAAGACAAGAGGGATCGAAGACTGACAAGTAAACGCTTGATGACAGTTAAGAACTTTAATGGCTAAGAACTGTGTCTGCCAAAGCCGTGGGTTATGGCTGTATGTGCCAAGACGCCGGGGTGTGTCTGCATGTGGGACGGATCCGGCCCGGACCAGTGCCGAGTCTGCTGTAATCAGCTGTGATGTGCAGCCTCGTGTCCTTAGGCAGGCGCAGGCTGTGCGCCTAGTGAATCTTGTCATCTCGCTGCTCGCTACGCTGGTTGCATGTCTGTGCTGTTGTAAACACATGTCTGAAAACGTGTTAGAAATTAATCTTAACATCTGCCAGCTTGTCAAATGCATTTCCCATGGCATCACATATACATGCCTGAGTTTAATCACGACTCTTTAAGTAATGGCAAACTCATGACCAAAATCACAAGTAGTGCATCAGCTAGCGGAAACCCAACATTTGGGCTGTCTTAAAAATGACACGCCGCACCTCTCCGCCCCAAAAATGCCCGAAGCGCGGTTCGTGTCGGTAATGTTTCGACAGCGGAGATGCTCCACCATCTGAGGGACTGGGGAATGAGACGAGCGCCTCTTGTTCATTCTGCCATCCGAGGCGCCTTCATCTTCTTGTCGGAGTAAGTGAGGGCTGACAGGGTGGCCCCTTTGAAGATTTGGATTCGCCCGTTGTTCCATGGAGTTGGCATTCAGGATTCAGACTCCTGTGGCATGCGTAGTGATCGCTGTGGTGGTAGCCATACAGCAATGCAAGCAGGGCTGAACTCTTTGCCCCAAATCAGGCAGCTCGGAAGATAAACTGACCTTTGTGGTATAGCCTGACATTTCCACAAAACAGGGGCGACCTTTGTCAAGAATCTCAGAATGTTGTAAAGAATCTCGTTTTCAAGATGAATCTATCCTCAGATCACCTTCTTTCCTACACCCCCCTTCACATATATCTTAGCTCCTCAGCACTTGCCAGGCTGGCTACAACTAGTTTGCTGGTGCTTCCTCTTCTCCGATCTCCAAACTGGTTGTTGTACCTCCCTTCTTGTGAGTAGCGTTGGATAAAAGCCTCTTAGACTTTTTTGTGATGGAAACGTAAAATGGAAACTCACAACCTCTTGTCCCTCTGTCCTTCCTCATCTTTGTGTAGTCTTTCACCATGTCCTCCAAAGACAAGAAAAACAGTCCGTTGAAATCCGATTAAATCAAAGACAAGAATACAAACTTCGTCGTAACAACCACTTTTCTCCATCTAATTGACTCCTCTGAATACACTCCGTATCATGGAATGAAGGCTTTTATTTTCTAGCTTCATAGCCTTGCAAACCATTTATTCTGTTTGTTTCAGCGAATTAATCTGTTCTTTATGACAAATAAAGGGGAGCCTCTGCGTCAAAATAAAACTGACATTTTACCCACCAGACAGAGAATCACACTTTCAAAGGCAGTGCATGGAATCAAACTTTTATAACGAATTGTTTAAGTGACAAAAAAAAAAAAGGGTTGGCATCACCCTGTGCTGACATGCTTTGAAATCAAATGACTGTTAGTCAATTCTGCGATTTAAAAGCTGCTTCATTACCACTTGTCAGAGCCGCCTTCAGCTCTGGCTACAGAAATCCGACAGCTCAGGTTTAAACACCTCGGGCCAAACAGAATTACTGATTTGTGCATAAAAAAATGCTTGAGTCCTCTCACTGCCCTCTACTTCACCTTCTGGTTGAATGTAATCAAGAGCTGGCCCTAATGAATGGCCATGCCCTGCCAGCCCTGGGGAAAGTACTATTCATACAGTGGAAGATCTGCTCTATCATTGATTTTCAGAACATGCACTTGTAAGAGTGGTCCAATGATGAAGGGGGAGATATGATCGATTGAGACCATAATTAAGTGCAGCTGCATGCAGTATGTAAGATGAATGAGCTCCTTATAGAGGGTTATCCAGCTCTACGGAATTCAAAAGGCATATCAAGGCTTTTCATCAAGACAATTTGTATGAATCTCCTCCCCTGGGAACAGCGGAGTGTAGCCCAGCTCAGACCCTGGCCCGGCGCAGATCTGCCTATTCTCAGCTGCCATCAACACAACAGGGGTTTTTTTTTTCATTGGCTATTGGCAGCATCTGTTAGATATTAAAGCAAATCATAAATCAGGCATATAAGCGTTGATGGGTTCCTCATCTTACCCTATGGAGCTTTAAGTACTTCAGACATGTTTGACATATATGTACTTGATCTCACACCAACATTTGACACACACACACACACACACACACACACACACACACACACACACACACATACTGTATATATATATATGTATATATATATACTGTATAGATTTTTGTGTGTGTGAAATGTCGGTGTGAGATCAAGTTATAAAGCATGCCTCTGGTTAAACAAAAAGAAGGCACAGATAGATAGATAGATAGATAAACTGATTGATCAGATCAATTGAGCGATTTTGTTTGTAATTCAGATTCACATTCCTTCAAATCCCACTGTTGGTACTTGGTACTCATAACAGAGATGTTTGACTGCCAGGAACTGCTGAAGGGTCTTTCTGAAGTAGAGAAGGATTGGATGGAGCCAACAAGGCACTTAGCTAGCTCTGTGGAGAGAGAGAGAGAGAAAGAAAGAGAGAGAGAGAGAGAGAGAGAGAGAGAAGGAGGAATGAATGGAGAAATGTAAATGATGACATTCAAAGAACAGTTGCTATATCCACAACTACTATTTAATCAAGGCATTTAATCATGGCAGCTTTGCAGTTAAAAAACACTGCCTTTTATCGAGGGATTCAACTGTGTAATTCAATTCTAGTGGATGCGTATGCAGAAAGAAGTGGATCTGATCAGGTGCTGAGTCTGGCCAGCTCAGCTGCAGCTTGTGATGACAATGGTAAGGTTTAAATCGTGTTGTAAAATACACCTGCTGTAGAGTTCCGGATCAATTCTGGTATTTTCATTATGGTCCATGTAAGACCATGGTGCACACATCCTCTGGGACACGACTTTACAGGGAGTGTTTCATGGACTCAAACCCTTTTTAAGAAGTGCATCTGGCTGGGTGCCTCCTTTGTTTCTTGGCTAGAGGCAACATGTTTCAATGCTAAATCAATGCCCCTAGCCAACACTTGTGCGCCTTGATGTTGGAAGGCCCTGGTCGATCCCGTGTGTGCCTACTGAATACCACTGTAATCAGATCGCCTTAGATGATTCAAAAGCAATGGCAAATCCTCTGACACTTCGCCCACATCAAAGTCCTGTCTGCCTCAAGAGCTCTTCAAGCAATCAAGTGCAGCGTATTCTGTGATCTTAAAGACACTCCCCTCCAATCTATAGGATGGAGACATGCTCTTGGCCGGTACAGAATCATCATGCATCTTTCCCGCTTCTGAGGCAGAACTTCCCCTGCGCATAGTGGGTAAGTGTTACGGTGGCATGTATGTTCGCTGGCACAATTTGTCACAGAGTGGTTCCACACAGTGTCCTGCATACTGCCTTGGCACAGATCTAGGCTATTCCGTGATTAATTATGTAGGTAGTCACTGATTTGTTACCCCGTGCTGCGTTCACTTCCAATTTCTGGAGGGGTGACCGGGCAGAGTTGTAACACTTTTTGTATTTTGCCTTGTTGCTAAAAAAATTGCAGAAGTGACAACCCTCACTCTGCTGATAATAACCTACTTTTCCTCTCCCTCCATACCACACAGTTATTTTCTCTTAATCCAGTAGGCCTATTTCGTATGAAGACAGGGTTAGCCGTTTATGATTAAGACCAGCTTCAATTGCATGCCGAATCTCTGCTCACAAAAATGGCTAGCCTATTTCACTTTCTATGCTTGCTGGTTTCAAACAACTGCACTGGGGACAGTGAAATGCATGTAACAGTTGTCCCCAGCCGACCTCTCCAAATAATTGATAAAATAATTGGAATATAATACATTGTATGCCATTAATAATTATACTAGTATCTAAATTAGTTTAGAAATCACTGTTCACAACCACTTGCTACTTGTGTTCCTGTCAAAACACATCTATTGTGCAGTCAACATCTTGAAAACTTGAAAGATACAGATTTGCCCCACAAAACGCCTTCTATAACTATCACCTATAGGCTTCGACAGAGATTGATACAATGAGGTGGAATTTTGAATGTAGCTCACTAAAACTATCACATTCTGTTGTCACCTGGTCTTCCCAATAGTATTGTCGTGAGTCAGCAACTAAATGGATGGTGTTTAACAGAAACAAACTCATAATCATAAATCATGAGATTACTGTTGAGCAGCCACGACTTCTGCATATTTACATCAGCAAGGGGATGTGCTACCAACTGAATACCTTGTGTTGGCACTGTAGTTCTATGGGTACCGCTAGCTATAGTCCCGGCTCCCCAGACGGAAAAAGAAACCATTGCCAAGCCCTCACGTTGGTGATAGTTTGGATATGGTAAGCATTTAGCATGATGATCAAAAAAAGGCTATCAATTGCAGCTATGCATGTGCCTAGCTAGGCTAATCCATTCGACTACAAATCTTGCATCATTTGAAGTGTGTTCTAGAGCCCCTAAAGAGATCCTGGAAGGGGAAGTAAGAAGGGATATCTCCTTGAGGATCGTGGAAAACATGCACTGCAGGCATGTAGACTCTGGCATTGTATATGGGACACAAATCCTTCAGCTGCACTTCCCGCCACCGTTCCTCCTCGCCCTCCTCTCTTTCCCCCTCCCCTTTTCGCACATGCATGTATGAATGAGTCCACACGTGCAGACAACACAAACAAATGTTGGAACACAGCAACCCAAATACATGTACTTGCAGCCACCCTCTCCACCCACCCGCCCATCTCTGTCTCTTAACCCACCCCCTCCTTTTCAGTGTCTCAAAGTCCCATGTGATCATATGTTCACTTCAAAACATCCACAGCTTGTGTTTCATCTATCTGGTTCTCTGTGAGCCTCTGTGGCTCTCTTTCACACACACACACATGCACACACACAGGCACATACGATATGCACGCACACGCGCATGTACAAATGCACACACAGTGGTTTCACTGCTTTAGAACTCTAGGAGATGGTGTTCTAGTTGCAGTGAGGGGATTTTAGATATCGTCATGAACAGCCATTTTTTTTATTATTATTCATGTCAATAATGGAGAAAAGACACTTCAGGGCATTGGTAGAAAATATGTCCTTAATTTGCCTCACTCCTGGCATCAGCTTCAAGGATCGCTGTTTTCTGGCAACTACCCAAAGCCTTGGAACACAAAAAAATGATTCAAATATTGAAGAGTAGACTTCAGGGAGCTGTTGATTCAGGCTAACATGTGATAGAATATCTGATGAGAAGGCATGAGTGTTTATTAACAGAACTTTTGCATATGTGTGTTTTTGTGTGTGTGTGTGTGTGTGTTCAACTATGTCCTCCTTTGTGTGTAAAGGTCTTAGCAGATGACGAGTGTGAGTGTGAAGGCGGGCAATGTGGATTTTGTGAACAGAAATGATGGGGTCAAAGGTGATGTGTCGGGGAGGCCTGCTAACTGGAGGTCATAAACAGGCAATTGCTTCATAAATACAGGATGGGTTTTTGAATCTCCCTCGAGAAAATGGTGAAAACACTGCTGCAGCTACAAATACACATATAACTGATTCCAAAGCAGCAGGATGTCTAGTCGTAGCTTCCTTAAACACACACACACAAACATCTGAGGATAGTCCACTGCCCTTCCCACACACACACACAAACATCTGAGGACACTGCATCTGAGGACACTTGACGCTACACACACAAACACACACACACACACACACACACACACACACACACACACACACACACACACACACACACACACAAATCTGCCTCTTGACTGGGCCTCACCTTGTCCTCCCTCCCACTTCAGTTTTCTGGGCAAGTCCTCTCCAGCCTTGGCATCAGCTTGCCTATTCTTTTTGCTTCTTACCTTCCAAGCCTTGCCCTTCAGAATACCCACTGCACTACGGGCAAAGGCAGCCCTTTTGGTGCATCAGTAGTCAGTGCACGGCAGTTCGATTTCTCTTAATTGAATTTGCAATAAAAACCTATCTTCTCTTTCCCCTGCCTGAAGGTCGTATCATGATTTCTTTTTTTTTAAGCAAAAACCAAGCCTATAGGATGTGTCGTTCACATGAAGTTCAAAATGCATTTTACACATCTCTTAAACCCAAGCAGAACACGGCATGTGCAGTGCCTGCAACCTCGGGGAGTGGGTCCGTGCTGGTTAAAAAAGCCTCGCAGCTGGATGATCAGGACCGGTAATTAAACCGCCATGTGGTAGAAGAGGCAGAGTTGACACCGTTTCTCACTTAGACCCGGCGCTCTCTGGTGACAACAGCCGAGCCACTGAGCTCATTACTGTAGCGCAGACACTTCACTGAGCGCCCGCCATCTTAGCTCAGTTCACCCCATGTGCTCTCTCTCACTCTCTCTACTTCTTTTGGTCTCTTTTCATTTTGTTCATGCTCTATCTCTCTCTCTCTCTGTTCTTTCTCTCTCTGTTTCTTCTGTTGCGTTCAGAAGAAACTTGCACAAACACACACACTGAGACCCTCACTCTCATGCACACACACTGGCACAGGCACTCTCCTTCTAACACACACACACACACACACACACAAACACACACACTTTCTAAATGACTCACTCACTATCTCACTGTTATCCTTTCTGGGTGTCTGCCTTGTTCTGGTGCGGCCCTCAAACTGTCCATCAGATATTATCTCACTCCAAAATCTCCTCCACTCTCACATGCGCTCTCATGTCTCTTCCCTCTCTCCAATTATGGGCCTTGGCTCCTTGCCTGCTGCTGTCACATTTCTCTGTGTCAATCCTCTTTTTTGGAAACATTAATGTGTCAATCCTCTTTTTTGAAAACATTAATGTGTCAATCCTCTTTTTTGAAAACATTTATCTGTGTCAATCCTCTTTTTTGGAAACATTAATGTGTCAATCCTCTTTTTTTGAAAACATTTATCTGTGTCAATCCTCTTTTTTGAAAACATTTATGTGTCAATCCTCTTTTTTGAAAACCCACTGTGTGTCCAGAACAACTGGTTCTTTGCCGTCTATAAAATGTGGTGAGCCCATTTTTAAGACCACCTCACCACTCTGAGTGGGTCAAGAACTCACAAGAAACTGTCTAAGTGTGTGAGTTTGAGTGTGAGTGTGAGTGTGAGTGTGTGTGTGTGTACTCATTATGTTTCCTGGTTTGTGCCAGCATGTGACTGCTGTCAGGGACCCATTTATCTGTTCCCCTGTTGTTTCTCCATGGAGCCTACAGACAAAGTATCCCTTTGAAGAGAAAGGTGAGGGTCCGTGTCACTCTCCCCAGCAACTCAATTAGTCTGTAATAAGCAGCAGAAACAGAGGCTTGGTGTGGTGTTTATATTGCACACACAGACAGTGTCTGACAGTTATGGAAGAAGAGAGCTTTCAACCAGGTGACAGTGTGAAGTAAATCAGCCAGAGAAAGAGAGAGAGTAAAGAGAGATAGAGAGAACAAGATGGGTAGAGCCAACAGAACAGGGAGAGGGAAGCACAGAGGGGGAAAGAGAGAAACAGAGAGTGAAGAGATGAAGGAGAGGAAGGGAGTGAGGAGGAAGAGTGTTTAGTATTCCACAGACAGCCTTAAACCCTGTTGAGGGTCTGTGAAAAATGACCACATGCGGAGAGAGATACTAATCTAAAACCCTGACTGGGCGTGAAGTTCAAAAGCACTCATTACACACAAACACTTTTTTTTTCTAGCATCTTCCATTTGCAGACTAGCAACTGTGCTCCTCCCTGCTTCTTGCTGTTACCACACATATTTCACCTCACCCACGTAGACAGCTTTCTTTGTTAGATAAGATGTGCGAGAGGGACCTGTGTGTGTGTGTGTGTGTGTGTGTGTGTGTGTGTGTGTCTGTGTGTGTGTCTGTGTGTGCGTGTGCGTGTGCGCCTGTGCGCCTGTGCGCGTGTGCACGTGTGCGTGTGTGCGTGTGTGTGCGTGTACGTTGGTTGAATCACTGAGGTGCACCAGAGCGTAGAAGTCAAAGCCACCCCCCAACCCCAGCATTAAACCCAGCGCCAGGACACCCGATGAAAGGCTTCTTCTCCTCCGCCGCCCCCTCGCCTTCTTTTCTTTTACCTCCCTCCCTCCATCCTCTTTCCACCCTCTCTATTTCTCTTGCTCTCTCTCTCTCTCACACACACACACTCTCACACACACACACACACACACACACACACACACACTTGACCTTTTCCCCTTAACTGCAGAGTTAACACAAAATGGAGTTCATCTGCAAGCCAGCCTCTGGACCCTGTGCTGCTCAGAGTGGCAAGGCCACCGCCTCTGAAAGGAATCTCTTCAACAGAACTTCAAGAGGGGCAAAAGAGTTTAATCTCCCGGAACAAGAGGAGGCCATGAAAGAACGTGTAACCTATTGAACGTGAAAGAACGTATGCTTGCATGCTCTCCCCCAGCACGGACATACAGTACTGTGCAAAAGTTTTAGGCAGGTGTGAAAAAATGCTATGAACTAAGAATGCTTTGAAAAATGTAAACAATAAATGTTTATTTTGTATCCATTTACATGGTAAGACTGAGCAAAGCAACAAGACACAATGTAGTTATACTGCATCAGCAGGGTCTATCCCAGACAAAGATTTCAAAGCAGACAGGGGTTTCAAAATGTGCAGTTCAAGCTCTTTTGAAGAAGACGTTGAGGATCGTAGATGCAGTGGTCAGCCAAGGAAACTTAATGCAGCTGATGAAAAACACATCAAGCTTATTTACCTTCGAAATCGGAAGATTTCAAGCAGTGGCATCAGCTCAGAACTGGCAGAAACCAGTGGTACCCAGGTACAGACATTTACTGTCCGGGGAAGTCTGGCCAGAAGTGGTCTTCATGGAAGAGTTGCAGCCAAAAAACTCTACCCCGACAAGGAAACAAGGCCAAGTGACTGAACTAAGCACGAAAACATAGAAACTGGGGTGCAGAAACATGGCAGAAGGTGCTCTGTACTGATGAGTCAAAATTAGAAATATTTGGCTGTAGAAGAAGGCAGTTTGTTCGCCGAAGGGCTGGAGAGAGGTACAATAATGAGAGTCTGCAGGCAACAGTGAAGCATGGTAGAGGTTCCTTTCCAGTTTGGGGCTGCATTTCTGCATGTGGAGTTGGAGATTTGGTCAGGATGAATGGTGTCCTCAATGCTGAGAAATACAGGCAGATACTAATCCATCATGCAATACCATCAGGGAGGCGTATGATTGGCACCAAATGTATTCTGCAGCAGGAACATAACCCCAAACATACAGCCAATGTCATTAACAACTATCTTCAGCTTAAAGAAGAACAGAAAGTCCTGCAAGTGATGGTATGACCCCCACAGAGCCCTGATCTCTACATCATCGAGTCTGTCTGGGTTTACATGAAGAGACAGAAGAATTTTAGGGAGCCTACATCCACAGAAGATCTGTGGTTAGTTCTCCAAGATTTTTGGAACAATTTACCAGACAAGTTCCTTCAAAAACTGTGCGCAAGTGTATCTGGAAGAATTTATGCTATTTTGAAGGCAAAGGGTGGTCACACCAAATATTGATTTAATTTAGAATTTTCTTCTGTTACTTCACTGCATTTTGTTAATTTATGAAGAATTGATGAAAATAAACTGTTAACACTTCCATTTTTGAAAGAATTCTTAGTTTACAGCATTTTTTCACACCTGCCTAAAACTTTTGCACAGTACTGTACATCCTCCACGCAACCCACTTCTGCTGCAGTGACGCAAGGAGCTTTGTTGAGATGGTGAGGAGGAGGACAAGGAGGACGAGGAGGAACATCAGTAAAGGAAGATCATGGGAGAGGGATTGTGGTTTGCGAACATCCAGACCAACCAGCTGCCAAACACACACTCTTCCCCTCTCGACTGTCATTTGATCTGAGGGGGGACATCTGACAGGCTGATGATGATGATGGTAATAGCGGTGGTGGAAGTAGTAATGATGATGATGATGTTGGTAGTAGTGACGAAGAGAAACATGCTGGTGATGAGTGGCTAACCTGTCCTTACTTTTCCCTCCTGCAGTGAGAACGGATGAGAAAAGCAGCATGTCCGTGGCAACATGGAGATAAACCGCTTTGGAGGAGACTTACTTTTTGATGGCCTCTATAAGGAGAAAATATGATCCTTTGGCAGGAGAGAGGGGTAAGCGCTTAGGAGAGAATATATTTAAACACACACACACACACACACACACACACACACACACTTCTACTATGTGGACAAACACCCCTCTGATTCCACAGCTCCCTCTAGTGTCTCGTTGAGGGCATCACACTATCTGAGCCTGTGTTGCAAAACTGGTTTTAAGACAGAACCCTTTTGTAATCGCTCGAGCGCTAACGTCCTATGATAGGTCAACAGACGTCTTGATCATCCTTCTCATTCCATACTCCTTTGTTTTCCTCCGTAGCGGCTTGGCCTGTAGGGGTTAGGAATGAGAACGCAAACAATTACCGGGGAATATAATGAGTCATGCCTTAACGAACATCACAGACGCGGACACTCAAAACAATGTGAATGATTTTTGACATGTGACAGCAAAAAAAAAAAAGAGGCCTGAAGACAATACTTAGTGAGGTCCACACTAAGAGTTTGATGGGATGTCAGTCCAGATTGTAGTGGCAAGAATCCTCAGGGCACACACACGAATATGCTACACAAACTCAGACGACTGAAGACACAGCCATGCACAAATCAGATGGCTAGGTGGGAGATCAGAAAAAATGTAAGTACAAATTAAATGGGGTGATTTTTGTAGTCTCATATTATTATTTAATTGCTTCTATTCAACACGCATCAATGCAGAAACAGTGTTCAATGTTAAAATGATCAGCATCTCCAAAATACGGGACTGTACACATTAATCTGTCAATTAACTCGGACCGACTCGGGGATTTTCATGGGTGCTTGTATCCCCCTACTGGTAGATGATGCAATAGCAGGGAGAACAGTCGAATGTGATTTCCTACCGTCTGTCATCTCGGCACACAACCCCATATCAAAACATCGTCAGCAACAAGTTAAGAATTCAGCAATCTCCTCTTAAATAATCCAGGCATCCGTCTTTAAGTGTTTGCTAAACAGATGTAAGCATGGCAATATATGCATTTGATGCCATCCAATGTTGATGCACAATTCATGGATGCATTAATATACAAATATGGATACTTTAAATGATTAATTATTGATGGGCAAGCTATTAACGGAAATGCAGTGTCCCATCTGTGTATTCCCCATCAAGACACCAAGAGAAAAAAAGCTAAGCTTAATATACAACTGTCACATCAACTCACACAACCAAACTAATTGTATTTTTTTAGAATTTTATTCTTGAAATTATTTTATAAAATCATCGCTTTATAACTCATTTATATTTATATATTTATATATATTTATATACTTTCACCAACAAACATTTTGGCTGGCTCCTTCCCTCTGTTCCCTTGTCCAGTGATCAAAGTATGTAGAATTGGGAGAGACTCTGAACCCTTCTCTCTCACACACACACACACACAGGCGCACACACACACACACACACACACACACACACACGCAGCGCTTGGTGCTCCTCCATTAGGTAAGCATTGTGACAGGGTAGGTGTTGGCGGTGGTGTGTGTGCAGGGAGAACAGCTATAAACATGGGGAACGGGGGGTTGAGTGGGTGAGGTGAGGGTGCATTTAGAGTGCATGCTCGGCTCTATACAGGAAACACCGTCGCCACTTTGTCACCTGAAACATAGACACAGTATCGGAGAGAAGGCTGAGGACTTTCGTGTCTCGGGAAGGTTGGAGGAGACCAGATGTGACAACCTCAGGAATAGGGAGGCCTCTGGTGTCAGAGAGAGGGAACTGCAACATTTAAATAATCTATCATTTGGCACGCAATCACACCGGACTTTTATCTAAAGTTAAGTTTATCTAAAGTCAATTAGAGTCCGATCTCTTTGAAAAATGTTTGGCTAGTAAAAGTCAGAACAAAAAGTCGCAAAACCCTCTTCGCCTTTAAGTACTGGGATCATCCAACTCACTTCACCTAGCCCCCACAATCGATGGAACTGTTACACTTATGTGATCTGCCTTGATTAACACCTTTCGTACACCTCGAAAAGCTTACTCCATATGAAAATGGAGGAGAGGACAGATGGGGGACCCCTCTAAAGAAGCCTACAGCCTGACTTGACACCTTCCCCTCCACTGTCATCTCACAATGCTTCTCTAGAGGGGTTGGCACTGACCACTAACCAGACATTCCTACAAGACGGTTTCCCTGTGCTTTTCCCTTCAGCTGATACAGACTCAGATCTGTGCCATTATGACTGCTTTAACTACATCTCTCTCTCTCTCTCTCTGCTCCCTGTTCACTATATTCAAGTTTTCATACACTGACAGGCTAAGGGGGAGGAATGGAGAGGATTGTGCCCAAACAAAGGGCATGTATTGTGCACTAGGGAGCAGCTCATCTTCCTGGTTCTCCTCTGATGTGGCTTCCTGTCCATGGATTCAGTTCCTACATAACACAAGCCCTACTGCTTGGTTTGTGTCCTTACCGCAAATAGTGTTACACAAGAACAAAATATTAAAAACACACCAACATTAACAACTATGACTTGTCAACACAAATACAAAAAAAGGAGAAAAAAGTTACAAAATCACAAATCAAACGCGCAACAGGGAGCTTGTGTCTTTGCAACAACAGTAAGACAATTTCATTTTTTTCACTTATTTCAAAAAGTAACTTCCTTCACCTTTGAGATCTAAGGACTTCATAATATTCTATCTGAGAGGCATTGAAGGGCACTAGCTTCATTTTCCTCCGCGACTCCCTGCTGTCTGTTAAAAACCTGCCGGACACGGGCGGGTGAAGTGCAACTTCAGCTCTGATGCATCCACACTGAAGAGATGGATGGAGTGTGAGAGTACACACACACACACACACACACACACACACACACACACACACACACACACACACACACACACACACACACACACACACACACACACACACACACACACACACACACACACACACACACACACACACGCGCACACACACACACACAATATCAAAGAAAAAAATACTGCAACCTAGGGCACCCCGCCTGGCTTCAATACTCCATAGCAGCCTGTGAACATCATACAGATTACTTGATTATTTTTTTCTACTTCTTCTTATTCTTTTTTTTTTTTTACAAGGGTAAACTTACAGACAGGCGTTGCTCATTGGTGGACTACACGTTTAAGTGGCTAACTATCATCTTTGATACAAACAAACCATCACTATCCTCCCCTCCACCCCCAACCCCCCCTCTCCACCCCCACACAGACCCTTCAACCCCCCCTCTTGCCACCACCCACCACCCCGAACCAACTGTCGCACATTAGGTCTATACAATAATGATTCAAAATATATACTATTGGATTCCAGTGTAATGTTTTTCTCTTTCATATTTTCTCCTCATTTGATCCAAAGTCTGAAAAGATTCTTCCATACATCGTGAATATCCAGATGGGGGAAGAGAGTCTTCTGCAAGCATCTATGCGGATAGAATGCTCACAGCTGGATGAGCGCTTTCGCACGCTCGAGGCTAAAGCCAGTCATGTATTTTGTTATTGTTGTTATTGTTTTTTTCTCCCTCTTAAGTCGCTTGTCTTAAGTAGGCCAAGATTCAGGTACGGGACAAACTACTACGGGAGATCACATGACCAAACGAGAGCTGATGGAGAGGCAAGGGTCAGGAGGAAGTGTTTCATTTTTAAAAATAAAATAAAAAAGGAGAAATGCCTTCAAGCCTGAATTTCTACAAGGCAGTGAGATGAGCAGGCGTGAGGAGCTGTGGGCTATAAGTGCATTCCTGGGTTAATATGAACAGAGGCTCTCACAAAGAGTAATCAAGAAAGAAAGGGAGAGCGAAAGAAAGAGAGAGAAACAGAAGCCCACATAGCAGCTGAGGTCCTGGTCAGGGAAATGACGCGACTTCGGACCAGAACAAGGACGGAAACCTTTCGGTCAGTGGAGCTATTAGAGGTTGAAGAAACAGTCCAGAAGTACAGGATTCTAGGCCCTGCATATGTGTGTGTGTGTGTGTGTGTGTGTGTGTGTGTGTGTGTGTGTGTGTGTGTGAGTTAGAGAGAGAGAGAGAGAGAAAGGCTGAGATGTCTACCGGTAGACCAGGTGGGATATGGTGCTGGACTTGTAGTTGAGCTGGTGGTTGGGCAGGAAGCTGTGGTGTGGTGTCTTGCGTGTGCACACGTCTCCAGCGTACAGGCCCATGCACGAGTCACACGACACCTTGGAGCAGTTGACACACGTGTGCGCCGCCCCGGGCTTGTTACAGAATCCGCAGCGCGAGCCGCCCGCACTCAAACGCTCGCCGACGCTCACACCGCTGGGGGCAGAAGTCGCCACCATACCGGCAGGCTTGCTGGGATACAGCTTGGTGCTCATCATAGGCTTGTCCAGCAGCTGCGAGTGCGAGTGGGAAAGGGGGTGCGGGTGGGGGTGGGGGTGCAAGTG
Organism: Sprattus sprattus; assembly: GCF_963457725.1. Lineage (NCBI taxonomy): Eukaryota > Metazoa > Chordata > Actinopteri > Clupeiformes > Clupeidae > Sprattus > Sprattus sprattus. Next base: position 9,445,420 of record NC_137914.1, read on the forward strand.
CGAGTGGGTGAGCATGTGGGGGTGTGTGTGCGCGTGCGAGTGCACGTTAGAGTGTGCGTTGGAGTAGACTGACAGCTTCTCCTTGGCAGGCAGGTAGCCATCGAGCGTGCGCAAGGGGGCTGCCACCTTGGGGTAGTCCTGGTAGCCGCAGCACGGCGTGGGCTCGCAGGCCAGGCACGACGAGCAGAGCACCGTGTCGCAACGCTGGCACGAGCTCAGCACTGAGCAGCCCAGACCGCAGCCCTGGCACTTGGCCCCACCGTGGGCCTTCAGCAGCCAGCCGTCCCGTGGCTCCCGGCTGGGGGGGCGCGAGGATGAGGAGATGGAGGGCGTCTGACGCCCCCCACCCAGGCCCAGGCCTAGGCCCCGCTCTGTGTACAGGTCCACCTCGTCCAGCGAGGACAGGTGGTAGGAGTAGGGGTCGGAGGGCGGTGGGGGTGACTGGATGGGGAAGAAGTCGGCTGCGGAGGCAACGGCGGCGGCGACGGAGGAAGAGGGGCTGTAAGATGGAGTGGAAGCCAGGGAGAAGAGCGGTGCGATGGGGCGGAGGATTTCATCACGCGCTTCTTCCTCATCAGTGTCCACAAACAGCGGCTCCTTGCGTAGGCTGAGCGAGGTGCGCAGCACTGGTTTGATGGCCGGGTGCCAGTGACCCGCGCTGTCCGTCACGTCTACCGACTTGGATGGCCGCCCGGACCTCCGAAGCTGGTGGTGATGGTGGTGGTGATGAGGGGTGGCGGCGCGCTCCATGTCGGCAGGCCGCAGTGAGAGCCGCGCCATGTCGATGGCTGTGAGGGAATCCCGGCGCCTCAGTGCCTCTGCACAGCCGGCCGCGTCCTCCCTGCTCGCCCTCCGCAGCTCCAGGGCCTCAAGCTCCGAGGCGGCCCCCCGGGCCAGGGCCACCACCTCCCCCAGGAGCCGGCACTCGGCCTGGGACAGCAGCAGCTCGAAGGCCAGCTGCCGGAGGTGGGGGGCGCCGCCCGGAGGGGCCTCTCGGGCCAGGTACTGCGTGTCCTGCTCGCTGCGCGTGTAGCCCATGGAGCGCAGCAGCGAGCGCAGGTCTAACTCACACATGGCCGACTGCAGCTGGTACACGTATGGACCTGTGAATGTCTGCAAGTTCACACCATATCACAAGACAGACAGACAGACAGACACACACACACACACACACACATAATGAGGGTCAGAACATGCATAGTCCCAGATAGATACCATTAGAATGTAAAACAACAATGCCCTTTCACTAAAGATAATCTATTTAACAAATACTATGCTAAAATACCTTCATTTCCTCCCATGTAATATTTCTTTCTCTGCATTATTAATTAAATTAAATTATTGAATAAAATTTTGCCTTTTCATAGAGTTAAGTTAACACTTAAAACGTGTTTCATCAGCTACTTCAATAAAAAAAACAGCCACAAAGAAAGAAATACTCTATTTTCCTTCTCTGAACTCCTACTCCTTTCCTTCTCTGTCCCTGCGGTGTGATGCGCTCACCTTGATGCAACGAAACTCCTTCTTCCAAGGGAAGAGCAGCAGGTTGGTGCAGACCGTCTCCAGCGTGGCAAACGCCGCCTCCAGAGCCCTCAGGCTGGAGCCCTGGGCCGAGCGCAGCGCGTTCTCCGCCACCTCGTAGAACCGCAGCAGGCGGAAGCGCTGGGCTGGCTCGGGCTGATACGCCCCCAGCAGGGCTGTTGCCGTGGAGATGAGCGCCTCCTCGCTGCTGGTGTGCAGCGTTGTTGCTGCTGCCGCCTGACGGTCGCACTTGGCGCCCCCCGCACCGCTCCCGTTGCTGCTGCTGCCGATGCCACCCTCGCCCTGCTCCAGCCTCCTCTCCAGCTTCGCCACATACCTCCTAAACAGGTCCTCGCGCAGCTTGGCATCCATGGGTGGCGGTGGGCTGCGTAGCCTGTGCCTCTCCCTCTCTCATCCCCCTCTCCCTGGGAAAGCCTCTCAGGCACCCCAGGCCATGATGGGGACCCCCCTGCACTGGAAGACGAAAGTAATGGGGGACGTGGGTGTCCAAGAGATGGTGGGGAGGGAGTGAGGCTGGGTCTGTCTCAGCAGTGCAGCAGCAGCATCCTCGTTAACGCACGCAGATTATGAAAAGGCGACTCTCTGGCCCTGGCAGCCGCCACGGGGGGCGGGCAGGGGGGTTCTTTTTTTATTTTGGGAAGCCGAGTGTGTGCCTGCGGCCTATTCCTCTGCCGACGGGTTTGTCAGGGCACCGTTTCAAACTGCAAACTTCCACAGGGCAGGCTGGCGTGGAATTGAGCCGGGGGAGCGAAACCCGGGCCCTCCGTTCACTCCTCAGGCTGCAGGGTCAGTCACACAGCTCAAGTTCAAGGTCAACAGGGGCACACCAGGGGATGGTTGCACAGATGGAGGACAGCAACTCTGGAGCTCTGACAACAACAACAGAACAAGAAAAACAAACAAACTAAATCTGAATGTCAGCCACTCACTGGATTGTTCAGGAATATTCACACACACACACACGCTACATTTCTGTCAGCAGGAAGCACTAGAACTCGGTTCTACAATAAAGCCACCCAGTGATTAGATTCCTGTACACACTTTTGTCAGCCACGGAGAGCATGCATACGATGTCATGAGACACAACCACACACAGCCCATATGGCCTCCTCCAACTCAAAATGATCTGCGTCACCTTAGAGATCATGCCCTCTCCTTCTTAACCTATCTGTTAAGGAGAGTGTGTGTGTGTGTGTGTGTGTGTGTGTGTGTGTGTGTGTGTGTTTGTTTTACAGGATTTTAGATAGTGAAGGATGGAAAAACGCACCCACATCATTACTGGTAGTGTACATGCCGTGCGTGGGATGTGTGAAAGCATCCCTCTCCTCCCACCTCACAGTATTCCATCAAACCATTAAGTAACCGTTCACGACAGCTGCACCTGCTAGCCGCCGTCGTGAAGTGATGACACAACGGCACACTGCATTACAGTGCACCCTCCACCATCATGGCCTCCCGCGTAAATTCATCACCCTACATTACTGGGCCAACGTACATATGGAAGCGATGTGAGCAGTGTGCTTCGTACTGCGTCTGAGGCTGCCACATCAAGTATGTGACTGACCGAGCATCCTGCTTCGCCAACTCCCCGGTGTTTGACATTTGCGGGTGCGTCAATGTTGTAGACGGTATATAACAGTTAGGTTGAAGCTCGTTAGCCAGCAGGCTAGCTCGATCTGAATGCAACCGGTTTTTCTGCACACACGCCCTTTCCTCTCTCCGCCGCCGTTCACGGCTGATGCTTCCATCCTCATAGAGACGCAAAGGGGGATGTTGCTAGCTAGCTGACGTTCGACGACCAAATCACTGCAGCCAAAATGGATGCAGTGAAACCGTGAGAGGAAGACAACAAAATAATCAATAATATATAAATGAATTTGCCCCTGTGATGTTTGTGTCGCAGGGATACATTTGACTAAAACACCCCAACGACAAAGCTAACTGGCTAACTGGATACGTGGTATGGAGAATGTAAGAGGACCGCGCGTACGCACTTGTACTAGGGAGGTTCCAGTGTATCAGTGGATGGAGAGCTAGTTTTCCAGCTAGGTGTTGGTAGACCAATAAACTATACTGACCAAAGCTGTCCAGTGCCCCAGCACAAGTGACGATAACGCTAACCAGGTAGTTAGCTGTCGTTAGCCATGTTACACCCTCGAGTCAGCCACGGCCCCCAAGCACAGAGACGCCCAATGCAGGCTAGCACGCTAGCCTATCAGTTTAAATCGACGAAGAAGCTCAACGCTGTTAAAAACCATTAAGACACCCTCAAGAGACACACAATGCAGTCCACGCCACTACACACTGCTAATACTACAATAATCTCCCACCAAACCATACTGACAGTAATGAGACGCCAGTAACATGTAACACCTTACCTTGGCGTTCTACTGGAAATCCCCATCGCTGTAATGCGCATGCGTGCCTTTCGGACAGTTCATCAGTACCAACTGGCACGTGCACTTAGGGCAATAGGAATGCAGATGCACAGATTGCTCTCTGAGGAGGCCAAAGGGTATGTCAACACATGCAAAAAGAACAACTTGGATGAATGTTAGAGTGAACACTTACACTCTTTCTCAGTGAAAAATTTGAATCGCAGAGGGTCTTAAAATGATTTATATGAACAACTGTCTCTATAAAAACCTAAATGCATAAGATAATGCTAAATAAATCCATCAAAGGAAGTAATTATTATATTTGTACGAATAATGTATGTGTATGGTTAAGTTAAGCCATTGCATCTCAGGGTTCATGTATTCTGTTTGTCTAGCATCCCATGAACTTGTGAAAAAAGTACTCGTAGACATCATATGAACTATGTACTCTATCGGAACAATATTTTGTATTTAATCTATACTGGTTATTTTAAGACTATATATTTTGCAGTTTTCTTCGCTCCTCCTCTTGTTAGATTCCATTGTGACGTTGAACTCTCGGGGATTGGAGTTCAGAGCGGAAGACAACACAGAGAAGAAGAAATGGCGATGCTAGGAAGCCTTGGTGCTGCGCAGCAAAAAACAAATACACTCGCTGGAGACAGAGATTTAACGGAATTTGTGTGCCCGGTTTGTCTCGAAATCTTCGACAGTCCTGTTATCACACAGTGCGGGCATACGTGAGTATTAACGTTTCTACAAGCGACTATGCTAGTTCTGTCGATGCGAGAAAACCAGCTGGTCTCGACATTTTGCCGAGTTCTTCTTTGTGCGCTGACAGTCCGCTAGTAGTTATAAATACAATACACAGCGCTATGGTTTGTTTAACGATGCAAATGTTGGTGTTTTATCTAATCATATGTTTTGGAACATGCAATTTTGTGAGTTTGTTGGGAGATCTTACGGGTTTTACTTTCAGTTTTGTTTACATCGTGGCACGGCCGCGCTAAGGGCTTCTGGGAAATGTTGTCCTATATTGCCTTACCGTACTCAGTACTCTTGCTGAGCAAACGCCAAAGTACCACAAGTCCCACGGTCCATTTTCAGATCTTGTGTCAGGAAGTGTTGCGACGTTCTCGTCTTCAGCATTTGCAATAGGATATCACATCCGAGGACATGGCGTGCCTTTGGATAGTTTATACCGATCTGGCACCCTGTCAGTTATTGTTCTTCAGAGACGAACAGTAACCTCGATTTACTCTACATTGCGTTTATTCACTTTTGCATTGTAGAGGGATTTTAGTTGCTTTGTCAAACATGCCACTCACCTGCCACATACAGAACATAATATAGTTAACTTCTTACTATCTGTAAGTACATAACAGTCAATCCCAAACCCTAGACGTATCATTCTGTCTGTCTTCCTCTTTCATCATATTTAGAGATGTCCTAAAAATGTTAGCTATGTCCTCTGTCACACTCAGGTTTTGCCAGAGCTGTCTGCAGGAGTGTCTCCGACCCCAGAAGCCTGTCTGTGCCGTGTGCCGATCAGGGCTGGAGAAATGGACCAGAGCCAGTGATCTAGATGCAATTATCCATACGTCAGTTGGCGCGTGCAAGGGTTGTGGCACAGAGGTGGATAGTAGTTTATTTGTTTCAGTACTTGACTAAAAGGTTGTGACATTTATATTGCATCTGATTATTTAGCAGATCTCATCTACAAGTCACAGTTAAACAGACACATACATGCATACATGGTCCCCTAGATATGCTCAAGCATAAAACCTCTGGCCTGAGACAGCATAAGGGCTCCTTATTCAGTTAAGTTTTTGTTGATGAAAATTACAGAAAATATAATGGATGGCCTTTTGTACTTATTTGTACCCAGAAAATCTGTAGTTGGACTTCTAGTAAAGTTATAACATTTGCATTGATTAGAAATTTTAATTGTAGCTTATGAATATAGGGTAACAATGCATTCATTTTGTAATTTTGGTGTATATCTATATAATATACTTTTTTTGTTTGATTGTTTGTGTGCGTGTGTGTGTGTTTGTGTGTGTGTGTGTGTGTGTGTGTGTGTGTGTCAGGTACCACTGTCCCAGATGCGAAGCCATACTTCCACTTGTTCCAAATACCAGGAGTACATTGAGGAGGGAGTGAGGAATTCTGCCCAAACCCAGCCTGTCGTAATAAGGCAAGCCACATTCGGGTTGTCACTCTTCTTCCTTCTATAGCATAGTGTCTCAGTGTGGTTATATTACAACATGGATGATAAACATAGCCATAATTATTTCTCCTTTGGGTCTTGATACAGCCCTGTTCCAAACCGCTACACTTTTGCCTGCCCTTACTGCAACTCCCCTAACCTGGACCAGGATGGCCTTGTGGAGCACTGCACATCCCATCATGCCAGAGACCAAGGCCAAGTGGTGAGGACCCATTCCTGTCCTTTCTGTGCAGTTTTCTGGAGGATGGAAAAATGAGACAGATTTGAACACTGTCATTTAGAAGCTTTGCTATGCAGTAATGGGACTTAATAGCACAGTGTTGAAATTGCTGGCCTACCAGGACGCTGCGCTCATCCAGTGAGCGTCGTCTGGCACTGCCCCCGGTGCAAGCAATGCAATCCAGACTATTCTCAGTTGTAGTTCCACGTTGGTGGAACGACCTGCCTAGCACTACCAGAGCAGGAGCGTCCCTCTCTACCTTTAAGAAGCTCTTGAAGACCCAACTCTTCAAAGAGCACCTCCCTTCCTAACTGGCACCTCGGCTTAACCTGCACTTAACCAGCAACAGGCCCGCACTTCTTTTTTTATTCTTTCTATGTCGTTTTATAAGCAGTAGGGTGCATCATTTGCCCCACTTTTTTCAAATCTTTTGAAAATCAATCTGTACCTAGACTAATTTTTTTACACTTACTAAAATAAACTTCCATGAGAAATGTTATCAAATTCCATGAATATCTAAGGGGTCCACCGAGGGTCTGAAGTTTCCTACTAACAACGCCCATAAAGCTAGGCTGAAATTATCAGTTTTTCTGAAATAACGCCACAAATAATGGATTTAGCCCTATAATGTTAATAAAAGTTGAATATAAATATGGACATTGCGCATCTTTTGGTGCCAGTTTTATGTCTCTATCGTCATAACTTTCCGAGATATGACAATATCAAGTACATATTTCTTTCAAAACGCATTAAAAATTGCCCTTGCCAGAAATTTCCACTAAGGAAACTCTTGAATAGGTTTCAATACAAACATGAATGAGAACATAGAGAATACTTAATAGCTAAGTACACTATGGCAGTCAGAACTTTACAAGGGGTTGAGAATGCATCATTTATTATGATAATTCAGAAATCCTTACTATATTACTATAACTTCTGTACCAACAGAAAAGCAAACAATCCTAAACAGTGAACACTAAACAATAAACATTTATGAAATAGAAACTAATCAAAATAACTTTTTGCAGGAAAAGAAACAAATAGTAGGTCCTATCTTAAATACATGAATGAAAATTATGATACATAAATCAATTTTAAAGAACATCACCTTTTATTCCCCTTTCTCTTTCTCAGATTTGGTGTTTCCTTTCTGTCTGCTTCCACCACCTGCAGAACATTCTGGTAATGTTCTTCTCCTCTTGCAGAGGTGATGAAGTCTGTGCTGAGTTTTACATTACGCTCTGCACTGTCATTGACAACATTCATGGCTTCCAAGTTAATCAAGGCTTCCTTGTAGGCTGGGTGAGCAGGCCAGGTTGAGACATGAGTGGTGAGGAAAGTAGGGTCCAGCTGCAGAATATGGAAGAGATACCATGCATCAGGTCCCACTAGGTCTGCCAGAGTTGTTTTTTGTGTGATATTTCCTGGAAACTTTGGTTTACCGAAACCGGAGCCATTTCTATCAGTTGGGTGTGTGCAGGAGCCAGATGGCTTGACAGCCAGCAAGCTATTGGCTAGGGATCTCTTGTGCTCTGCAGGTACCTTGTTGCTGAAGAGGGCTAGTGGTACCATCTCAGCTGTGAGGTACCACAGGTGTCTCCCGAAGGCCTTCACTGCACTCTTTGAGATCACAGCTGACACATGTGAATATTCAAGTAAGTTCTTGAAGAACTGCAGGTCGTTCCATGGTGCATCAATGGCCACGGAACACTGCAGCCACCAAGATGAATAGAGAAGTGTCACAAAAGTGACAAAGTCTCTAACTTTGTCAGACTGATGTCTGGAGGTGATCTTGCCAGTTGGGAGCTGAGCAATTTCATACTGGAGCAGAGAGATCTTGATTGAATATAACACCTTGGCCATCCAGCGAGCCCGGTGCATGGCACCTGGTTGCTTGAAAGAGAATGGTCTCTCCTCTGGATATGCATCTAGGAATACTAGGCACAGCTCTACGAATTCCAGGTAGTCATCACGCTTTTGCTGAAGACTTGCTTGGGCAACTTGAACCACATCATTCTGTAGATTGTGAATCACCTTCCGGGCTGCCACAGAATAAGATGTCACATCTAATCTGCACAAGTCCTGTGGTTGTCTCTCACGTAAGAGAGAGAAATTATTCTTAAACCTTGAAAAGAGAGCCACCTCTGGGGATTTAGATACTTCAATCTTGAGGTCTGTGAATACATGGTCTAGCACAACTTCACCAACATGATGCCTGCAGGCTGACCACAAGAGAGCGCGACCCACCTTCTGCTGGATGCTGATGCAGGCTGCAAATAAATGGCCTGTGTTGGATGCTGTGGTATCAAAGGCCATGTTGACCACTCTGTCTGCACACTTCCATTCTTCCAGCAGGTTGCATGTCAGCTCACTGATGATGATTCCACAGCCTCGACCACTGCCAGGTGTGTAAAAGGGCACGCCCAGTAGTTTGCTGTCATGGGTGTTCCCTACAGATACTGCTAACCTCTCTTCAGACTTGTTTGGTGTCATCACAGATGGTGTTAACTTTGAGTCCCAATGGACAGTAAGCATCTTAGGAGGTTCCCAGTTGTCCTTGTTGGATGTTGATATTTGCTTTGCCATCTTTCTTCGGGATCTATCAGCTGTTGCATATGATAGTGCAACAGCTTCTGGGTTACCTCCAGCTTCCTCAATGACACACTGAGTGAAAGCAGCTTGCTGGGATGGAGTCAGCTTCATCCTCGTGGACAATGACACCAGCTTGTGACGTTTCAGGATGTCACAAGGGATGAAAACTGAGGTGCCAGTCTTCTTGACTCGCTTGTGTGGTCGCTGTTTGGAAAGCTGATGGAAAGTTTCATCATCATCGGAACACTCACCACCTGTGGTGGTGCTGATGACTCCCTGAGATGTGGATGCCTGTTCTTCATACTTGCGTTTTCTCTCATTCTCTGCTGACAACCTGGTCTCCTTCCTCTTCTCCTTTGCAGCAGTCGGCTTGTCCAGAGCACCAAATGTTGCTTTCTGATCTGTCTCCATGGAGTGGAGAAAGGCCAGATCTTCCTGGTTCTTCATGAGCTGTTCAACATTACAAGGCCAGATGGCAAATGTCTGTTGAAGTTTGACCTGCATCTTCTGTAGCTTCTTCTGTGAGGCTGGCAGCTCCCTCCGGTTCTTTGGAATGGCTCTCATCTTGGCATTCTCATCTGACAAGGCTATTATCCTCTGCAGGGCCTTTTTCTGGGATATTATTGGGATGTTGGCTTTTTGGTAGAAGGCTACAAGTTGTGCCAACACCAGTTTAGCTGCTTCCCATTTGGAACGCAGATTAAATGTTCCCTCTTGGATGTGCCACATCATACATCTGAGGACTTGATTGCTGTTAGGAAGCCTGGATCCTGTTATAATGGCATCATCATTGTTTATTGCAGCCCCCAGTCCATATATAAACTTTGACTTCCTTGTTTTTGCTGAATTTGCATTTTGGCCTTTGCTAATATCCTTTTGCAATGGCTTATCTGCCATAGTGACAAAGTACTGACCAGTACCACAGGATACAATATCTGGACTATGTAAGATAATTGTGTGACAAGATGTAAGACGTAAAGATACTTCAAGCTGAAAAGACTGCAACCAGTGAAAGCCAGTTAATGAAACTCAAGTCTGTTGACTGTTGTTGTAGAACACTTGAACACCTGGCGACCTGACCCGGTCTGACCTGAGTCTGACCTGACCTGTTGACTGTTGTTGTATAAACTTAAATCCTTTGAGAACACTTGAACACCTGGCGACCTGACAGACAAGCAAACTGTTCTGTTCTATTTTTATGACACCGAGACTACCTTCACCTCTGGTTTTTATGGATATTGCGATGACAAAATGCAGAAAATGTAGACAAAAATGCAATATCACAAAAACCGATGAAGCTAGTGATATAAAACTGGTATCAAAAGATGCGTAATAGCCACATTTATATTCAACTTTCATTGACACCATAGGGCTAAATGCATTATTTTTTAAGTTACTTGAGAATAACTGATTTTTCCCTATGTCCATATAGGTAACAACTTTAGAGGCTTGGTGGACCCCTTAGACATTATTCAATCCAGCAAATATTCCACAGATTTTCTTTTCATTAGTATTGTCACATTTTTAATTTGGGTACAAGTTCAATTTCCAACATTGGGGCAAATGATGCACCCTAATAAGCAGTATTTATTGTTACACCAAGTTTTTAATGCTCTTAGCTTGATTGTGCTCTCCCTTGTACGTCGCTTTGGACAAAAGCGTCTACTAAATGACTAAATGATTAAAATGAAATGAAATTGGCCTGAAAAATAATGCCCTTACCCCTGCCAACAGTGTCAAAGACTCCGGACCCTTTGGAATGCAGTTCAGTTCAGTGCATCAGCATCGTTTCTCTCCCTCTCTGTCTCTTTCTTTCTTTGTCTCTCTCTCTCTTCGTCTCATTATTTATCTATCCATTTGTCCTTCTGTGTCTGACTATTTTTATCCACATGTAAGTAAGCATATTGCTCCTGTTTGGTAGGTGTATGTCTGTACTTGTCAGTGTGCTGTGAAAGGGGCTGAAGCTGTTGACATGGTGTCAGGTTGTATAAGTTTTGCCCCCTTAGTGACTAATTGGAGTGACTGCTGCCATAGTATCTTCTTCCCCTTTCTCTCTTTCTTTTTCTCTCGTCTTTCGCTCAATCTTTCTTTTGTCTGTGCAGGTGTGTCCTATATGTGCCTCTATGCCCTGGGGAGACCCCAACTACAGAAGTGCAGACTTCCTGCAGCATTTGAAGATCAGGCACACCTTCTCCTATGACACCTTTGTGGTGAGTGTCTCCAGTCGCCACCCGGTCTCGCTCTTGTTCTTGCCGTAGTGGTGTACACTTTTAGTTTTATTTAACGCCTCCTCAGAATTTTGCAGAAAGTTCCATTGATTTGATTGGGCCCCCCAAACTCTGAATGACCGCTGCCATTGGCAACGGTTATTGTGCTCATCTTTCATATCATTCCGCAGTAGTCAGTTTACTTCATGTAACGGAAATTAACTTGAAGTAAGGAAGTAATAGGTTGTTACGCAAGTTTTATTTGCATGAAGAGTTTTGTTCTTCACGAAATGGCAACAAAATAATTCAAAAGAGGAATTTTGGAGGGATGTCTTTTTTTATTTTGGCAAGTTACCTTACAATAAGCAGGGTAATGTATAGTCTGCCGGTCAGCATCGGAAAATAAATCCCTTCAGGACGAAAACTCTCATCTGGATATATTTTCCTACACTGACCAACGGACTATACATTATCCCTTACTTATGTCATTTCCTGCATGTTGTATTGGCAGCATTCTGTAATTGATATCGTAGCGCAGTATACTGTACACTTGACCATATGGCCTGGTTGTACACGTGAAATAGCCTCCTCATCAATACTTCCTCAAATTGTCATCCTCATTTTTTCTTCTCTCCTTTCTGTCTCTCTCTTTTTCGGTCTCTTTCTCCCTTTCTCCCTTTCACTCTCTCATCATTCTCTGTCTGTGCCTCCTCTATACCTCCACCTCTCCCTCCATCCTCTTGTCCTCCACAGGACTACTCCACAGATGAAAGTGCAATGATCCAGGAGGCTCTACAGCGGTCCTTGATGGACCATTGAGGTGCTCTGTGTGTGAAGGGCGAAGGGGATGGAGGAGCAGGAGAGATTGCTGTGGTAACTTATGTCAGACATAACCAAGCGTGTGCCTATCCCAGCCATGACTATCCAAAACACTGCACCATCGACTCGGTCCATTTAACAGAAAACGTGCTCCTGAAACTTTACCTAAAACACCCTCGCTGAGTACTAAACACGGATTGATTCTTGTAAATCGAGTGAAATTAAGTATTTGGTCTAGGTTAGAGAGTTAAATCAAAGACTAATTGTAGTTGAAAAGCGGCTGGTAGGAATACCTAAAGAGAAAAAGTCAGTGGGTTCTCTTAAATGAAAACATGTCTGTTCTGCCGTATGTATCGCAGTGATGTCTGAGCTTCCAAAGTGATGTGTTAATAAATATCCTAAAGACTTGACCTACGTATAAAGCTAATATAATGATAGGGACAGGAGGATAAGTAATGATGCAAAGCAAATTTATTTACGCTTTACCATAATCTCTGGTGTTGTGCTAGTATGCTCCACTAGGTGGCAGTCTTTAGTAAGCAGTTGCTGCTAATGTTACATTGAACTCTATCAAATGTAGACAATTAACAGGCGGAGCAAGAAGAAGACCCTATTTAAAATCTCTGTGTCATCTTTCTTTCCCTGTCTCTCTCTCTCTTGCTCTATCTGTGTGTGTGTGTGTGTGTGTGTGTGAGTGTGCACGCGTGTGTGTGTGTGTGAGCGCGTTAGCATTGAGGGGTTGGGAAGGCATCTGTCTCTGGCAAGTGGAAACCTGCTTGTCTTCCTCTCTGTCCCCAGGCAGGCATAGCTTTACCCTCATTTTAGTCTTCTTCTGCATGTGGATGGATGTCTTTCTCCTCCCTCTCTCTCTCTCTCTATGTGTGTGTGTGTGTGTGTGTGTGTGTGTGTGTGTGTGTGTGTGTGTGTGTGTGTGTGTGTGTGTGTGTGTGTGTGTGTGTGTGTGTGTGTGTGTGTGTGTGTGTGTGTGTGTGTTGAGAAGAATTCTAGCCTACACAGTTAAAAAAATAACCTTGTAAGGCTTGTCTGGTGCACTTTCTTGAAGTAAATGTGTTAGAGCATTAAATCTGGAATGTTAGTATCTGTTGAAACAGAAGTGGTTAAAAAAAAAAAAAAACGGGAATGTCATGGTTTACTGCAAATATGTACTTTCAATGAGAAAAGAAAATAAGAAGCACTACTGTAAGAGCACCCACTGGCCTGCAGATGGCAGTGTTGCTCCAGTAGCGCCCTAATCCTTCATCCAGTCAACAATATCTTACCTACCCAGATCACTCCGCACCACAAATGCCGGTGCACAGTTTTACCCTTCTCACATTTTCTCGTGTCTCTCGTTCAGCTGGCCAAGGCCCAGTGGTGGTGCCCTGAGTAAGAGGAGTGGCATGGCATCATTCGCCATCATGCCAGGGTTTGTCACCCAGTTCCACATCGCCAGACAAGAAATTCCTCCCTAGCTCACTTTGCTCCGTACTGTTGGATTTGTAACATGATAAAATGAACATGACAAAATGGATAACTGGTGTAACCAATTCATTTATTACATATTCAGAAATGTTGTTGTGTGGATTTTACTTAGGAGGATATGGTTGTAATAATGTTTCCTTTTTTTGTGTGTGTGTGTGTGTATGTGTGTTTTTATTTTCACTTCTGTTTGAAAAGAGTATAATAACTTAACTCTTTCTATCTATCGCTCTCTCGTTGAAGGATTGACTAAATCACTGCCCTTTGTCAATGACATGTGGAGTGTTTCTGGCTTAAGCCCCCATACGTGTGTCCGCCCTTCTGACAATCTCACCTGAGCGATCGGCTGAAGATGTGACTCCTCAATGCGTTTGTGATACGCTCATATCTGTACTCGGATCAGGTTGGTGCCTGTTGTGTACCGGGTCAGACCATTTTCAATTAAAAGCCTTTTTATGTCCGAACACATGCTCCAGTCTGTTTTCTTCATATCCAGCCTCGAGAGACGAGACAGCATGGCTGTTTCATTAACACGCCACTTCATCATTCCCAGGAATAATAATATATAGCGTAAATTACATATGCATATGTTATTTCTCTCCTGCTCGCTCTCTCTTTTTTTCTCTCTGTCGCTACCTTCTCCTCCTCCTCCTCCTCGCCTGTGTCAGCTATGATGTCTGAAGGTGCTAAATCCTGATAAATTAAAGCTCTTTAATTATTTAAACACTGGACCCTGAAATCAGCACCAGTGATTTATACCTGTGTGTGTGAGACACGCCAGGGTAGAACCAACACAGAGTGTGTGCTGATGGATGATGGAAGAGGGCCGAGGGGGCGCGGGAGAGAGGAAGTGTGTGTGTGTGTGTGTGTGTGTGTGTGTGAGATCTTACAATGAACAGCAATGCTCACCCCACAAACACTTAAGTCAGTGGGAACTCTGTTCTAGTGGTTCCTCTTAGCTTGAACTCTCACAGCACATGCCTCTGTATTTATGTGTGTGTGTGTGTGAGAGAGATCTTAGTTTATATTTGTGCAAATGTGTGAGAGAGAGAGAGGTAGAGGGAGATCTTAGTTTAGGTTTGCGAATGTGTGTGTGAAAGAGCGATAGGGGGCGATCTTAGTTTAGGTTTGTGTAAGTGTGTGTGTGTGTGAGAGAGAGAGAGAGAGGTAGATCTTAATTTAGGTTTGTGTAAGTGTGTATGAGAGGGAGAGGTAGATCTCAGTTTAGGTTTGTGTGAGTGTGTGAGAGAGGGAGAGGTAGATCTTTGATGAGGAGTGTGTGAGAGTGAGGGATAGGTAGATCTTAGTTTAGGTTTGTGTAAATGTGTGTGTGTGAAAGATTGAGGGAGCGGTACAGTAAATATTAGTTAAGGTTTGTGTAAGTGTGTGTGAGGGAGAGGTAGATCTTAGTTAAGGTTTGTGTAAGTGTGTGTTGCATCCCCATTCAGCTGCCCTCTTCACACCATCTCGGGAGGCTTGCTCGCCTGCATCTCATCCTGCATACAGCAAGTCGTATGGAATGGTTCACAGATGCCATTGTATTTTTTTTGTTTGTTTCGCTCTCCTCTGGTTATTATAAATCTCCTTTGTAAGACAGTTTAATGTGTCTGCAGGGAGGGCTGGCCTGAGGTCACTGAGGCATTCTGGGGTTTGGATGCCGTCACATATGGACTCCAGTCCACACGCCTGTCAAGAGGAGGCCCTCTGATGAGCTGCAATAGCATTGGCATACATGCCTCGAGTCAGTCACAGGCAGTAATTTAGCCGTCACTGGATTCCCTGGAGCTGCGCTCTGTCAGAGGATGTAACCACAACTAACTTTTTTCAATTTTTTAAAAATGTTTTTCAAAGAAAATCCCTGGCCTTTGTGTGAGTGTGTGAAAGAGCAATGCAACAAGCAAGCGAGTTGTTGAATGCATGTGCGTGCGTGCGTGTGTGTGTGTGTGTGTGTGTGTGTGTGTGTGTGTGTGTGTGTGTGTGTGTGTGTGTGTGTGTGTGTGTGTGTGTGTGTGTGTGTGTGTGTGTGTGTGTGTGTGTGTGTGTGTGTGTGTGTGTGTGTGTGTGTGTGTGTGTGTGTGTGTGTGTGTGTGTGTGTGTGTGTGTGTGTGTGTGAGGGAGAGGAAACACCCGGCAGCAGGTTTCAGGCACTGGTGTTATTTACCCTCTCCACTGGGAGACGAGAAACTTTTGTTCTCTTTTTACGTTTTTTTTTTTTATGTTTTCATGTCTGTAATTAGCTAAGCAAAATGCAGCAGGTCTCTTGGCTTGTAGAATCTCTCCAAACTATTTTTTTTCCCCCCTTTCTTGTTTCCTGAATGATTTGCTTCTCGCTTCTGGCAGACGGAGAAGTTTGTCTAACAAGATACTTCAGTGCTTCTAGGCAGGAAGGAAGTGGTCCCGCAGAACATCGGAGCCCTCTCTCTCTCTCTCTCTCTCTCTCTCTCTCTCTCTCTCTCTCTCTGTCTGTCTCTCCCTTTCTCCCTTTCTCCCTTTTTCTCTTTGTTTGGTGGCAAATCATGAAAGGGTGGAGGGTGGCTGAGTTTGGGGGAGAGAGAGAGAGAGTGAGAGAGATAAAGGGAGAGAGAGAGAGGGAGAGGAAAAAAGGAAAATCGGAAAAAGGAAAAGTGAACACATTGAATAAAATTTTCATAAAGTTCAGCGTGTCGTTTCTTTGATGAGAGAAATTAGAAAGTGTGTTAAGTCTCGAGGCTGTGTAGAGGCAGCAATTACCGTTACATACCCTCCCCCCTACAACCACCCCATCCCTCGTCCACCCCACCCACCCCCGGGAAGCCTACACCGGGGGAAGAATGCGAGGGTAACAGGGCATTGATATGTTCAGAAGTGTGTCGAACGGAAGATTCACTTCCATTTACACTCCTTCTTTCCTCTTCCCTTTGTTTGCCCTCTTTAATTCCCGTACACTTCAGTGATGGAACTCTACCTGTTGGGGGAGAAGACAGACCCTTCACCACAACCCCCCCCCCCCCCCCCCCCCCCCATCACCACCACCCATTACCCACCCTAATGCATCGACATTTGCTCTACATTGTCGGGAATGTGTGCACCTGTGTCCTGAAGCTGACAGGTTACTCCATGCATAATAGATTGGGTGTCATTCTCGGTATTTCATGCTTATCTAGGATTGGAGCTGACTTGCTCGAGTGGAGGATGTTCCGCCAGATCAAAAATTAATTTTACATCTGTAATTTCTCTGCCTCAGTCCACATGTATGTCCTATCCATATTTCTCAATGGTTCATAGTGTGCACAGACTTCACCACAAACACAGAAAAGGACGCAAAAAAAAAGAAGACAAATACAGATAAAAAAAAAAAATAATTTTTGTTAAATACAGATTATTCTATAAAATAAAAATGAGTCATTATCATTTCGATGGGCGTTGTCGCAGTCAAAGGCATGTTAAGAAGAAATGAAAGATTGGCTAGTTGCTGCAAAAGAAGTGGAACATGAGTGTCAGCCTGAGATCCCTGTTGGGGTGAGGCAGCGCTTTCAGCTAATGGCGCTGGCATGTTGCACCCCCGTGACTGCGGTCTAGTAGGTGTGTGTGATGTGGGCCTCTATCCTGTGAGACTTTCCAGTCTTTCATGCATCAGATCAGCTCAGCGCTCTCGCTCACTTGGGCCCATTTAGAGGGGATGTTTACTGGCGTGGTTTTTATCCATGTTGGTTTCACACACACACACACACACACTTCGGCATGCTCAAGGCATTGTGGGGCATGTTTGTATGTACCCCAGTGCCTGGAAAGTCAGGTCTCCTTTCCTCTTTCAGGTTTTGCTGAGCCAGGTAGCCCTGATTTGGGGGTGGTGGGGGTATTGCACCGGTAGTTTGCGCATTTTAATTTTTTTTTTTTAAATAGAAAGAAATTCCTCAAAGTCAGGAGAAACAGGAAGCTTGCGCCGGGAATCCTACCGCCCGGCCCCACGCGCACGGCAGGTTAACGCCTTCAAATGTTTGAACAGAAAGATGGCCGTCGGGCTTCCCCGACTTCAAGCCTGACTGTACGGCTGTGCGGCTTCCCTCTGCTTCCGCTCCAGACCTCTCCTCTTCTCTCCTCTCCTCTCCTCCCTTCTCCTCCCCTCTCCTCCCCTCTTCTCTCCTCTCCTCTCCTCCCTTCTCCTCCCCTCTTCCCTTCCCTTACTCAGCCCCTGAAAGGGATACGGGCGCAACTTTGATTTAATAATGCCTCAAACCAACCTGGCACTGAATCAACTGCTCTCATCGTGCCAAGCACTACCTTTTTTCTTCTTCCTCTTCTCTCGTGCACCTAGTGGGCTCGTTAACCCCCCCGCACGCCGCACACACACATACACACACACACAGTCTCCTCAGTTTGATGTTGTGATTGTTATGCACAACCTAGGTGATGAAGAGGAGAGAGGCTTTAGCCTGGCCCGCCTAACCAACACTAATGTTTTGCATTGCTCCTCATAACGTAGTTCATCAGACACAAGATAGCCCTAAAAAAAACTACGTTAAATAGCATCACAGCCCAATCCCATTCTTCAGAAAAAACCTGTGCCATCTCAGAGCACATTTTGTGCAGCAGACAAAAGAGGAGAGGAAGTTGCCAGATCAGCCCCATGGCTCACTGGGTTGGAGGGTTAGAGTTACTGAGGCAAAGATCTTGAGTTTAATCGCCTGGCCTGTGGGACCATTCGATCCCCTCGACGGAGGCGTTTTGTTCGGTGCGAAGTGGGGACATGGCACAGGCGTTGTCACCGTTTGGGGTTGGGGTCGGGGGGGTTGGGGGGTGGGGGGTGAAGTTATGTGGCGCAGTGCAGCGGAAGGACGGTGTTGTCAGATGGCCACAGCGGTCTGGAGTTGTCATGTTCATGTCTTCAGGGAGACAAGTGCCAGGGACCCAGTGGTTTTTGTGGCATTTGGGGGGGTTGAGGGGGGGGTGGCTTGCTTGGGTAAGGGGGTTTCACTGCCAGGAAAAGGAAATAGCGGGGGGATGTTTTGGAGGGGGAGGGGTGGAGCGGATGGGTTGGGGGATGTTGGAAGAGTCAGACAGTAAGATGAGCTCACGATGCCCTCAGTAACCCCCAGTGAGGTTTCTGGTGTCTTAAGGACATATCTTCCGTCTTTGGTGATGGCTGGCAGCTCGCTGCGTCCGGTCTCTCAGTGTCTCCGTTTCGGTGAGGTTAACGCATAAGGGTTGGCTGTTAATGCTCCAAACGACATTGTTGTGATGTAATGTGGTTTTAACAAAAAAAGGACATTTGAAACAAAAACTAGTGACAGTCGAGCAACTGCTAATGAACCGAGCTTAAGAATGAAGAGCAATCTTGGTTTTTGTTACTCATCAATCATGATTTGCTCTGGTTTTGTGCGAACCCACTGTTTTTGTCCCCCCCATTGGCTGTCTGCTTGTGCTGTGCTATACTTCACCTGCAAAAACTTTGGAAAAAGGCAACTAACAAATAAATAAATATAAATCTGACAATGACAGATGCTTAAGGATGTCATATTGTTATGTAAGCCTGAAAAATTGTAATTTGCGTAAT
The DNA here is from genome assembly GCF_963457725.1 of Sprattus sprattus. Classification (NCBI taxonomy): domain Eukaryota; kingdom Metazoa; phylum Chordata; class Actinopteri; order Clupeiformes; family Clupeidae; genus Sprattus; species Sprattus sprattus. The sequence continues at coordinate 9,464,420 of NC_137914.1, forward strand.
TTATTTTTTCCTATTTCAAGCAATCCTGTGAAAGTGGTGGACCTAACAACAGAAGGCTCCTGGTTTGACAGTTCCTAAAGTTGTGTGGGGCTTTAAAATCTTGGAAAGTGTTCAGAATCACTTGTGCTGAAGAATCTCTCCTCCTCGAAGTAAAAATGAATATGAAACACATTGGCACCAGGCTGGGAGGAATCGCTAATCACGACTTCATTAACCGATATATTTATTTATCTGGGATATGCTCAACCCCTCACCTCTTAACTAATATTTGAAAGTTTGGCCCTCTGAGGTGTACGAGTGCGCTCAGCATATATGTGTGTGTTTGCGTGTGTGTTTGTGTGTATGTCAGCATGTTTGTGTGTGTGTGTGTGTTGGCAGGGATGTCCCAGGAGTGAGGTAGTTGCCCATGAAACACTTGGGGGGTGTGGTGGAGGGGGAGGTGGTGGGGCGAGGAGCTGCCGCAGTGGAATACCAGGCTAAGCGTGGGGAGGGAGAAGCTAAATTCTGTTCCCGGCGCCCTACCCCTCCAGAATAGGCACGGAGGGGAGCGTTTGAACAGAAGTCGGAGCAGCGAGGCCCCGGGCTGTTATTCCCCCATTAATTTTTCCATTTGAAATCAAGGCTCTCTGGGAGAGAGAGAGGAAGGGGTGCTGGGGAGCGAGCGATTGGGGAGGTAAGATGGAGGTGGGGGGGGGGGTCTGAGGTTTGTGGTGTGTGTGTGTGAGTGAGGGGAGGGGGGGGTGGGGGGGGGGGGAATTGGGGCTCTCTTGCAAAGGGAGACTGCAGATGCTTTAATGTCCAACAGGGGAGGCAATTTCACTTCCAAAACAGCCTCGGTCTGCCCCCCCCCCCCCCCCCCCCCCCCCCCTGTCCCATACCCGCCTGGGGGGCAACTCTACCTCCATCAGATCTCTGTTCGGAGCAGACATTCCCTCACCCCCTACGGGTACCCCCCCAGACACACACACACACACACACACACACACAAAGACTGTGCCGCTGGAAGTGTTCCTCTTAATTAGGAACTATCACTGTTCCAGAAC
>NC_137914.1:9467962-9475462 GCF_963457725.1 Sprattus sprattus
AGATATGATAATGCTGTTGTTTGAGGAATCATCCACCAGGCTAGAGGGCCTAACATGTCAGCCTCACATCATAGGCTCCTCAGCAGACATGGAGAGGATCACACACTCTTTCTCCACTCCTCCTCCCCCTCTTCTTCTTCTTCTTCTTCCTCTTCCTCTTCTTCCCACCCCTCTCTCTCCTGCCCTCCACACCCTCCATCTGAGTGCCACTCTTTGATTCTGTCTGTCTCGTCATGCCATCACAGACAGGCTCTTTCACCTTGTCAGTGATCCCCAGCTAAACATTAACGACACCCCTGCCTGCTTGGCCTGTAGTGAAGTCGAGGGGGGGCATTAGAACAAAATGAGCAGGGGGGCGGGGTAACAGAGGAGGGGCAGTGGGCACAAGAAGGAGCAATGCGCCTGACAGAATTTTTTTTTCTTTCTTGTGTGTATGTATTTGTATCATCAGCAGATTCCTGCCTTTCTTTGACATTTTATGGCCCTGTGTTTTTCCCTCCTCCCAGTGTTTTTGTTCTTGCTCTTTTTCTGTCTTTTGTTTTTGTCCCCTTCTGTCCCGACCGTGTTTCCCCCCGTCTGTCTGTCTGTCTGTTCATTTCTGGCATTCCGCCCTCTTTGCTCTCTTCTCAGGGCGAGTCTAATGCGGGCGACAAGGACATCCAAACTTTGATGTTTTTTTTTTCCCAAACTGGAAGCATTGTCCCTGAGGGCAGGAGAGAGAGAGAGAGAAGGAAAGAGAGAAAGAGAGAAAGAGAGAGAGGGAAGCAAAGAGGAGAAGTTGTATTAGAGCCAGTGGTGCCGGTCATAGGGAAGCAGAGGACAAGTCAGTCCAGCCATTGAGGACGCAACTGACTGTAGTTGCAGGAAATGGTGTTTGTTTTGAACGACTGGCGACTGCTGTCAATACCTTTTTGAAAGCGTTTAGAATCACCGGTGCTGGAAAATCTTTTTTTCCCTCAAAGTAAGAAAGTAAAAATGAATCTTAAAATTGCATAGGTGAAGGTTTGGAGGAGTTTCTAATCAACTAATGTATTCATCTGAAAATAGTCAGTCCAATCAACAAGGATGATGTCTGTGGCTTGAGTCACAGCCAGTGCATTAAATCTAAAGGTCTTTATACAGTACAACAGGCTAGTGGAAATAGCAAGTTGTCTTGGAACATTTAGGGTCCAGTCTCCTAGGTTTTACTTACAGGTTTGATCAGACTCGGAAGGTCCTATCCAGAACAAAAAATCTCTAAGGGCCAAATTTCACAGTTTTCTTGGTGGTTTGGAATTCAGGGTTAACCTAAACCTGGGATAGCATATTAGAGATGGGCTGAACTGAATTGAAGGAATTGAGTTGAACGTTACTTGACTTCTATTCTGTTCTCTGCTCTGTTGTGTTCTCTTTCGAGTTTTCCCCTCTTGAATAATGTTCTGAATTGATGAGGCTCAGTGCTGCTACTTAAGCAATTCCTTAATGATACCATGTGTTTTTAGATGGGGTGAGGGTTATACTGACTATGAGCTCACTGCATCCATAGTCACACGGACTGGAAAAATCCTCCGTGCCCAGTAATTGAGTTTATGAATAACGTGATGATGTGTATGGCTGATGATGGCCTTGGACAAATACCCACAGTGAAATGTGTCAGAGCGCCTTGTTCTCCAGGCTTGTAGTCTGTAGTTACGTGGGTGAGCTAAATGTTATCTACAGGAGTAACCTGCTAATTAGATCAAATGTAATTATCCTCTAATAAGCACTTGTTTTCTTCCTCCTCCAGTGCTCCTCTTCATTTACCCTCCCCTCATGTTTCACAGCTTCCTCAACTCATTTCACTTTTCTACCTTTTATTCTTCATACCTGCATCCCTCTTCCACTCCTCTGCATTTCTCTATCCCATTATCTCACTCTCTCTCTCTCTCTCTCTCTCTCTCTCTCTCTCTCTCTCTCTCTCTCTCTCTCTCTCTCTCGCTGTCTCTCTCTCTCTCTCTCTCTGTCTCTCTCTCTCTCTCTCTCTCTCGATGTGTCTCTTTTGTAGCGATCTCTCTTCCTTTATCTCGCATTCTCTGTATCCCCTTCTCCCTCCCTCTCTCTCGCTCTGTCTCTCTCTCTCCCTCTTTCTCTCAATGTATATCTTTGTATCTCTTCCTTTATCTCTCATCCCCTGTATCCCCTTCTCTCTCTTTCTCTTTATCTATCTTTCTCACTCTCTCGATGTGTCTCTTTGTAGTGATCTCTCTTCCTTTATCTCTCACACTCTCTCTCTCTCCTTTCTCTTCCTCTCTCTCTCTCTCTCTCTCTCTCCTGTGCTCTTGTGAATTATTAACTCCCAGCTCAGGGGAGTGAATGCTTTGTGCTGAGTGGACAGACGACAGATCCGGCCCTGCAGTGCACGCGTTTAGGAAGTCCGGCCATTCTGGGGGATTACATGGCCTGTCCCCATCAACCCACCCCCACCCCCACTCCATCCATCCATCCATCCATCTATTTATCTATCCATCCATCCATCCCTCCCTCCTTCCCTCCCTCCACCCACACACATGCATACAGTGTGCTCTCTCTCCCCCCCCCCCCCTATCTCCCCCCCCCTCCCTTTCACTTATGGGCCACATTGAGTGAGTGAGTGAGTGCTGTGCTTTGCTCTCCTGTGCTTAAACGCAGGGCCATGTTTACTCACACATGATTTAAAAACATACGCATTAAAATGTCCATCAATTTAAGTCACTTGCGAGTAGCAGTTTTCTTTTACCTCTCTGTGTGTGCGCGCGTGTGAGCGTATGAGTGACTGAGTGAGTTGATGTGCGCAGTGTGCCTTTTAAAGATAACATTTAAATAATGACCCATCACATGTTGCATGGGGGGGGGGGGGAGGAGGAAAGAGCCTGATTTATCCTTGATTATACACTTGGATGACATCCAACTCCTTTCCTGCTGCTGTTTCGAAAGCCTGGATGCCTTTTCCTGTTTAACATGAGGCTGGATGAAGAGTGAAGAGTGCGCTTCCACCAGAGGGGGCAGTCATGTGGCATGTGGGCTCTCAGGAGGGCATCTCCGTTTCCAGGTCCCTCGCTGTGTGATGTGCAACGGAATGTGACAGGAGAGAATCTCTATGAGGAGGAAATCCTGTAGCCCGATATAGATGTCGGTCCTCCGCAATACACTGACGTTAGTCTGGTCTTTTGTCGTGAACATGGCTGTTCGAAAATTGTGTGCACAGTATTAAACATGCATGAGTCTGTTCCTCTTTTGCTCCTTAACTCTGCTAGTTTTAATGATGAATGTTTTGGAACTTATGCATGTGATTTTCTTGTCTTATTCACTTTCGGCGGTAATGACCACCACAAGGAGCTCGTAGCAGGTCAGCGACTGCCAACAGTAGCACTGGTGACTGTGAAGTCATGCCTCCTGGTGTTATAATCATCATCATCGGTGTAATTGTTATTGCTCTCTACAGTTTTTCAGTTTGCATTAGATGTGTTTTGGTTTGTTTCTAATTGATGTGGACATGCTTATCCACACACAAATGACTTATGATAGGAATAGCAGCAACAATATACCCTGCTTGAGACCCAGGCTTGAGCATCATTGCATCATTGCATCCTTGCCACTGGTCCCTGGCTTCAGTGGTGGAGTTAATGGGAGAACCGGCAGTCTATGAGACTGTGAGACTGGACCATATCCTGGTCTGGACTGTATGGTGCCTGCGTGGGCCAGCCGCCCCCTCACAGTCCCCTGTGTGTCTCCCCTGTCCCAGCAACCCCCCCCCCCCCCCCCCCCTCTCCAGTCCACCCCCTCAGCTCAGCCCAGCCCAGGCCAGCCCTGATCAATGGTTAACCCAGCCGCTCGCTGATCAATGACTCTGCCGTCTCTGATACATCAGGAGGGGAGCTGCAGCTGCCACGTAGAGGAAGCCTTGGCTCTGTGCAGCGAGTGACGGAGCACATCCCGCTCTGTCATGCACGCACCCTCCTCTCCTCTCCTCTACGCTCCTCTCCTCCATCTACCCCCCCCCCCCCCCCCCCCCAAAAAAAACCCCTCCACCACCACCCCTTTCCCCCGTGTGCCCTACCCTGCCTCTGAGCTCTGAGTGATGGGGTGTCCCTCATTCTCAAGCCGGCCCGGGCCTACGGCTGCGTGGGTGTTGGAATGGGCATTCGGCCCGCAGAAACAGAGGGAGAGAGAGTGGAATGACTCTTAATAAAAACTGAAAAGGGAACTTTCTCATGACCTGGGTTTTTTCTGTGTCCAGCCAGGAGAGCGTATAATGTCTTTTGGGGTTGTTCGTATTTATTTGTTTTTCATCTCCCGAGGAGTTCCCCAATCACCCTCTGTCCCCAATCCCATCCTGCCTCTAAAATAGGGACAATCTAAAAATCTTGAGAGTGGATAGCATAAGACTATAACTTGAGACTGGATAGCACAAGACTATAACTTGAGACTGGATAGCATAAGCCAGTCATCTTTAAGAGACTCAAAAAGAGCTCAACATGTCAGTTAATATACATTAAAAAAAAAACTTTGAAAGAACTCCACGCAAGATAACGTCAATCCAATTCTCAACCTGTCTGTCTTTGGGGTAGCTGTCAAACAGCACAGCTTTTTAACCTCGCCTCGCCTCAACCTGCTGACCCTTTCTGCGCGTAAACAACTGTTTGGGTTAATAGCTACATCCATTGACTTTGACCTCGTGCAGGAAGCTAATCAAGCACATCATCCAGGCAACCTCTGCTCCCCTGGTCCGACGTGGCCCTCTCTCCTCTGGTCCGACGGTCTTGTGACTCGCTGCGGCGGTGGAGTTTTCCATCCGCTCATCATTACAGAGATGGATGAACAAACAGGGAATTACTGGAACAGCATGTTGTGCTATTGTACAAGTTGCCTATTGACTAATTAGGAAAAGTCTCGTCCAAGGTAGTGCTTCCGCTGTTCAGTCAGACAGGGCATGTATCATGACATGTTAGTGAAGAGGAAATTTACTTGGAAAATCTCTTGGAAATCTAGACATCTCAGAGGAATGTCATTTAGTTTGAAGCGTTGTGTTGTATTTGTAGCTACTTGTATGAAAGAACTATGCACAGACATATACAAATATATGTATGGATATACATTTATATATTAATATATTCCATTTTACTCTTATATAATCTATACTTATTCTTTTTCATATAGTAATGTCAAAATACTTCTATCCTTTAAGATCTTATCTCAGATTGTACCATTACATCTGATAGATAATATATAAATGTATGTGGACATAGTGATCTTTAATGTAAATCTCCACTCCAACAATAACTTCCAACTCTACTAGCTGTTAAAGCAGTGTGCTCATGAGGATGATGCCTTCATAACTACCTCTCTGCACAATATTTACCCTATAGATGTTGCCTTACATATAGCTAATGTACTTCTCTATTACACGTACAAGTGTATGTATGAATACACATAAATACGATGAGGTAACAGCACTGAAGACTCTAATGCATGGGGTAATGATGCCCTTAGATGGGGGGTAAATGCTAATGGTCTATTACCCCTCCACCCCGCACCCCCTTTCCCTAACCACCCCAACCCCCCTCCACGCCTCCCTGTGCCCCACACCCCTCCTGTCTTGGCTGCGGGCACAGAATCATTAACCTGGCTCACTGTGTGTGATGTGCTGACTGGCACTGCCACCATTGTCTGGCCTGTCATCTTCAGGAAGTGAGGATTTCCCCCCGCTGACAGCAATGTGATGAGCGATGCCCACTTTCCCTCCCTCTCTCTCTCTCTCTCCCTCCTTCTCTCTCTCTCTTTCCCTCCCTCTCTCTCTCTCTCTCTCCCTCCCTCTCTCTCTCTCTTCTTCATGTCTGATGGAATGCGCTGGCTCTAGCCTTCCAACTGTCCCCAAGGCCCGTCTCACAATCCCAGACAAACACATTGTAACAGGACTCCAGGTTGTGACTGGGGACAGTTCAGCTAAATGGAATGGAAGTGGCCTTAAGTGCCACAGTAATGGGTTGCCGTCATGCCGTTTGAGCAATATACCTCGTATATGTTAGACCGGCAGTAGTACTCCTGGCTGTAATTGTCTCAGGGAGATATTAAGCACATTTGTGCCTCAACGTGCTCTAACAGTGCTCTGGGAGCAAAGAAAACATTTTGTTTACCAGCATGGTACATTTGAATGGTAATGGGTACTGTAGTGGGGGGCCTTTCTGCACTGTAATGACTGGAATGCCTGTTGATTGAGATTCAGAGTGGCTGCATTGAGGGGTGTCCAGCGTGGGTGAGGGGGGGCGAGGGGGGGCGAGGGGGAAGCCTTTTCCTCCCGGTGGGCCCCCGGCTGTGAGCCGGTTCAAGTATTAACCCAGAGCCGTTAAACAATATTGCTGACTGTTGTGGGAGCCGACGGGGATCAAAGTTATCATGTAAGGGGGAAGAAGGGCCATTCAGCGGGGCCCATACAGGCTGTCCACTCCGTCTTGTCCCCCCATTGAAAAGAGCTGAGTAGAGCAGGTCCCCAGGCCCTGTCACACACCCACTCCTTCACTCGCTCATCCTCTTCTCATTTTTCATCCTCACTCTCTCTCTCTCTCTGTCTCTCTCCACTCATGCTCTTCTCTTCTTCTCTCCTTCTTGCCTCCTTCCTCCTTCCCTCCATCCTGCCTGCATCCTCCTTTTTTAACGGCTGCGGTTTTCTCTCAAGTCTCTTATTTTCCCCCTCTTTCTCTTCCTTCCTCTTTCTTTATTTCTTTCTGCGTTTCTCTCTTTCTCCCAGTGACCGTCCTCTACTTTGGTGATTATCAGCAGCGGCATCTCCTTTGTTTGATCTCTCTCTTTCTTTCTCTAGTTTTATTGCCGTCTTCCTCTCCTCTCCTCTCCTCTTCGCCCCGACCATCCTTCTCTCTTTATCTTCCTACCTCAGTTGTCCTCTCCTTTCCTGGCCCCCCTCTCATCTGTCTCTCTGAGATTGGTGCCCGTCTCCCTGTCACTGGCTTGCAGGTCGTCTGCGCGGCGCTGAAATTGATGTTTTGCTTCATGGAAACTTCATGCTGAGGCATCAAGAATCTCACTCTGAACCCCCTCAGTCCCAGCAGCCTCAAGACCAAGACCAGGGCTGGGTTAAAACAACACGAGACAACACCACACCACTAGTTTGGCTTTTATAATAATGTAATATAGACTATAGTTGTGTCAACATCGGCAGACAGATCATTTTTAAATTTCAAAATGAAAATAAAAAACTAACGATGAAATAACTTTAAACAATATTCAATAAACTCAATTTAATGTCAGGGCCTCTGTGGGAGAAATGCCCCTTGGACTGTCAGAAAAGAACAGTTTGGAAATAACAAATAAGCCTCCAAGTAAACTGAAAGCCCCCCTCCCCCCATTGATTGTATTTGTTTGCTTGTATCCACTGAATGTGAATGTTGTACGAACACAGCACTGTGGCCACCTTTCACAATCAGACTGTGCCGTCCTAACACAGCTACACACTCTAGAGAGTCTTAACCAACCCTTAAGGGTTACAGC
>NC_137914.1:9480462-9482751 GCF_963457725.1 Sprattus sprattus
CCGTCGCCACGGCGATCTCCCAGGAGCCAGCTGCGGGGAGGGTGGCGCGGGTCAGAGGCAACTGAGAGCAGGGTTGTCAGCACTTTTTCCCTCACCCCTGCCCACTGTTTACCCCCTAAGAGGAGGCAGACAGGTGTGTGTGTGTGTGTGTGTGTGTGTGTGTGTGTGTGTGTGTGTGTGTGTGTGTGTGTGTGTGTGTGTGTGTGTGTGTGTGTGTGTGTGTGTGTGTGTGTGTGTGTGTGTGTGTGTGTGTGTGTGTGTGTGTGTGTGTGTGTGTGTGTGAGAGAGTGTGTGTGTCTGTCTGTGTGTCCTTGCACATATGTGTACACTTCTCAATTTCTTTATGTGTGCTTTTCACTATGAGCAGGGCACTTAACTGGACAATACTGTTAAGAGGACATTGAATTGGATGGGGTTTGGGGAGGGAATTGTAAGGAAACAGGAACATAGGGGACATTTGTCAGCTGTCTGAGAGGCAAACTAGACCCCACACTGTACTAACCACCCTCAGCAGACAACCTTATAAGAGGAAGAAGAAGAAGACGAAAAAGAAGTCAAAGAAGAGAAGAATAAGAAGAAGGAGAAGAAGAAGAAGACAAAAAAGAAGTAAAAGTAGAGAAAGAAGAAGAAGAAGAAGAAGAAGAAGAAGCGGAAAAAGGGTAAAAAAAAACTGTTTCCTCGCCAAGTCTCTGAGGGCAATGAGAGCCTCGTGAATATTTCAGCAGTGGAAATGAACTAGCGTCTCCCCGGACCAATCCAGCCGCTGATTGCCTGATAGGGGCTTTACGACCTCCTCTCCAACGTTTCTCAGCTCCGGTGCGCCTGGACATGGCAAGGGGTGTGGGGGGGTGTGGAGGTGGCGAATGTGGAACAAGGGAGCCCTCCTGCCAATGCGAGACATAAAGAATAATTAAAAATAAATGCCTGGATTTCGTGTTCTCATATGTGTGTGTGATTTCCTTCTTTTTACAGCCACCCAATCTATTTTTAATGAACCATTGAATATTAACTGGATTTAGAGCAAAGTGCTATCTCCCATGAGTGTGACGGATCCTTGGGTTTTCTTTTTTTTTTTTTTCGCCAGGGAGAAAAGGGGGGATGGCATCTGCTGATAGTACATATGTAAGGAGTTGTTATGGTCAATTACAATTACAATCTGCCACTGTAGGGGACGCATCCACATCAATGGCACTCCCAGCGTCTGCGGTGAAAGACCCCCGGCGACTGAATGACAATAGAGGTGGGAAAAAAAAGAGGGAAAAGAAAAAGAGGCAGGGAGAGGGGAAAGACAGAAAGAGAGGGATGAGGAAGACTGATGCTCGTACCTGTGGGATAGTCTGCCACCATTATTGGAGTAGTGAAAGAAAAGTTTGTACGAAACTTGCAAAACTTTAAATCTCACACCTCTCACACCTCCAGGTCCACAGTGGCCTCCACCAAGCCTGCAGGACAGCCGGGACCCTAGAGTAGAAACCAACCTGCTCTTTGGAGCTCGGCCCCCTGCCGAGTTGAAGAGCCCCCCCCTCTCTCTCTGGGGCTTTATCATGGACCCTCTCCCAGAGCCCCGGTGACTAATGAATGTTATCCTGCCGTCAGAAAAAAAAAAGCTCAACTTCGCCGTCACTTTGGCCCCTACCGGTCAAGATGAATTGGACGGCCTAATGAGATAGATTAGGCTGGAGCTGCGACCCCGCTGTGGCGGGACACTGGGGCCAGGGGAACAGGGGCCAGAGCCTTCTGCATAATGGGGGCCCAACCCATGCCTTTTAAAAGAGAACATGTTTATGGCTACTTAGAGGAAATTGATTTGATTGTGCCCGAAACGTTGTGTGTTAACACCCTTGGCATTTTTATTGGCTATTTGTCTTAGGAGTCACAGCTGGAGAGATTTATGCCCGCATCAGGGGGTTGAGTGTGTGTGTGTGTGTGTGAGTGTGTGTGTGTGTGCACACGCGGCTGTTGCTTTGTTATGTGCAGGAATGTTTATGCATGTGTGTGCATATTTATGTTTATTAGTGGTGGTTGTGGGGATGGGGTAGCTTATGGTAAGATATGCACTAAATGTGCACTTTAACTCGGTGTCAATCACAGGCATGTAATGACTAACAGCGTATTACAGGGCTAGCGGAAGGTGGTGAAAGGGAAATAAACTCATTTATGTGGAAACATTACTTCCTGGAATTGATGTCGACAGGTGACGGCTCTCCTGTGGTGATGGTGGAGGTGTGTGCATGTGTGTGTGTGTGTGTGTGTGTGTGTGTGTGTGTGTGTGTGTGTGTGATTGTGTGT
>NC_137914.1:9492951-9512951 GCF_963457725.1 Sprattus sprattus
TCCACCACGCTACTCTGGGCCCTCTTTGTGTCGCCGCCGCCAGCCTGACACAGATCCCACCAAGATTAATGATTTTTAGCAGCCGTTTGGTTTTTTATTCTCTTCTACTCTACTCTACTCTCCTCTCTACTCTCTCCTCTCTCCTCTCGCCTCTCTTCTCCTCTCCTCTCTACTCTCTCCTCTCCTCTCCTCTCCTCTCCTCTCCTCTTTACTCTCTGCTCTCCTCTCCTCTCCTCTTTACTCTCTCCTCTCCTCTCCTCTCCTCTCCTCTCCTCTCCTCTCCTCTCCTCTCCTCTCCTCTCCTCTCTCCTCTCCTCTCCTCTCATCTCCTCTCTACCCTCACCTCTCCTCTCCTCTCCTCTCTACTCTCTCCTCTCCTCTCCTCTCCTCTCCTCTCCTCTCATCTCCTCTCTACCCTCTCCTCTCCTCTCCTCTCCTCTCCTCTCCTCCCTACTCTCTACTCTCTCCTCTCGACTCTCTTCTCCTGCTGGCTGTCTCTTCTCCTGCTGGCTGTCTCTTCTCCTGCCGGCTGTCTCTTCTCATTAACTTCTTCGTCTCTCTACCTCTGGTTCGTCTGCTGTTCTTCTCATCCTCTCTGTATCTACTTTCCTCTGCTCTTTCCTTCTCAAACTCTATTACATGTCCTCCCTATGGTTTCCCTCCTTTTCTTGCCAGATTCTCTTATGTTTCATTCCTGGGTACATTTCCTCTACTCTCTCACTCTGTTAGTCTTTAGTTCCTCTCATCCTCACCCTCTGTTAGTCTTTAGTTCCTCTCATCCCCACCCTCTGATAGTCTTTAGTTCCTCTCATCCCCACCCTCTGATAGTCTTTAGTTCCTCTCATCCCCACCCTCTGATAGTCTTTAGTTCCTCTCATCCCCATCCTCTGATAGTCTTTAGTTCCTCTCATCCTCATCCTCTGATAGTCTTTAGTTCCTCTCATCCCCACCCTCTGATAGTCTTTAGTTCCTCTCATCCCCATCCTCTGATAGTCTTTAGTTCCTCTCATCCCTGCCCTCTGATAGTCTTTAGTTCCTCTCATCCTCACCCTCTGATAGTCTTTAGTTCCTCTCATCCCCATCCTCTGATAGTCTTTAGTTCCTCTCATCCCCACCCTCTGATAGTCTTTAGTTCCTCTCATCCTCACTCTCTGATAGTCTTTAGTTCCTCTTATCCCCATTCTCGTATAGTATTTAGTTCCTCTCATCCCCATCCTCTGATAGTCTTTAGTTCCTCTCATCCCCATCCTCTAATAGTCTTTAGTTCCTCTCATCCCCATCCTCTGATAGTCTTTAGTTCCTCTCATCTCACCCTCTGATAGTCTTTAGTTCCTCTCATCCCCATCCTCTGATAGTCTTTAGTTCCTCTCATCCCCATCCTCTGATAGTCTTTAGTTCCTCTGATCTCACCCTCTGATAGTCTTTAGTTACTGTCCTCCTCACCCTCTGACTTCTGATACACTGTAAACCTGAACAAGTTCAGAGTACTTAAAACGTTTGATGTAACCTATTACATTATAAAATTTGAGTACATATATTATTTTTTAAGTAAACTTAACTTTAAAATTATACATCGGCTATACTGATTTATTTAGTTATCATTTTCATAATTTTTAAGTTCTCTGAACTCATATTAAATAATTTTTATACATCTTTTAACCTCTTTGTACTAGATTATTTTCACTCAACAACACAAAACAAAATTAAGTTTTAAGCCTTAAAAATCTAGTTCAGTGCACTTAATATGGGTAAAAGACTTCGTCCGGCAGGGATTCCAAAATCGTCCAGGATTTTGCCTTGTCGGATATTTGTGTTTCTCTGGGTCTTTCACAAACTAGTTATTACACCCTTAAAAGTTTTTGAAAGGGTATCTCCCTTACACTCCAACTTCTTGCACAAGCTCTTACTGAAGAGAGAAGTGTGATTGGTCGACCGCCTTCCCAGTGTTGCCAGATGTACATTTACAATTACATCTGTGATTTAGCAGATGCTTGTATCCAAAGCGATTTACAAGGATTTTGCATTTATACATCAGGAGCAGTTTAGGGGTTCACACTTACACACTTGCTAAGGAGGAGTGGGGAAGCGAACTAGCAACCTTCCAACCTCTCGATTTCTAAACGACTCCTCTACCTTAAGTCTGTTGTCGTCAGATGTCACGTTTGAATGATACTAAAATAATATGAGTTATCAGGCAATCTCAAACTAATACATTCCAATACAATTAAAACGTCTTCACTTGCTCAGAAAACTAATACATTTAAAGTTGGGTCAACTAAATACCAGGTTTAAAGTACTGAATACATAATGTTAATAAGTTAGTAGAACTGTTTGGGTTTACAGTGTAGTCTTTAGTTCAACTGTTCCTCACCCTCTGATAGTCTTTAGTTCCTCTCCTCCTCTGCTTCGGACCTCTGATAGTCTTTAGTTCCTCTCCTCCTCTCCTTCTGCCTCTGATAGTCTTTAGTTCCTCTCATCCTCTCCTTCTGCCTCTGATAGTCTTTAGTTCCTCTCATCCTCTCCTTCTGCCTCTGATAGTCTTTAGTTCCTCTCATCCTCTCCTTCTGCCTCTGATAGTCTTTAGTTCCTCTCATCCTCTTCCTCTGGTAGTCTTTAGTTCCTCTCCTCCTCTCCTTCTGACCTCTGATAGTCTTTGATTCCTTTCCTCCTCTCCTTCTGACTCTGATAGTCTTAAGTTCCTCTCATCCTCTTCCTCTAAAGTCTTTAGTTCCTCTCATCCTCTTCCTCTGATCTCTGATAGTCTTTAATTCCTCTCATCTTCTTCCTCCAATAGTCTTTAGTTCCTTTCATCCTCTTCCTCCTGGTCCAGTCTCTGTCGTGTGATCTGTCCCTCGTGCATTTCTGTCCCAGTGATGAATACCATATTTAAAAATGACATCCCAGGACACCTGGGAAGAACCCCTGCTTGTTATCTAATACTATGATCCACGGTGTGGTCTGCTGGGTTGTGCCAATATTTCATAGACTAAATATTCAATCGACCGGTCGATCGATACAAATAACCATGCATTATGTGCCTGAGTCTCACTGGAGTTCAAGGGCCTATGAGAGATGAAAAAAATACCAACTGCTTTCTTGTTCTCTTCTAAACTCTAACTTCTCTAACTACACAGATGATGTATTGTTTCCAGTGGATTGCCCAAAGTGGAAATGTTATATTCCCTCCGCTGTTCCAGAGCATGTGCCCACAATTAGACCAGCCAGTGATATACACAGGATGCTACTAGAGGTGACATTTTAATGTTACATTACATTGGACTGGATTAGCTCGTGTCTGGTAACATGTGACTCCAAACAGGCGTCATTTGCAGTAGTTTTGCAATGTCTTAAATGCAGCCTGTTGTCTATGTGGCAGGAAAGACTACTGTCTCCTTTCAGTGTAAGAAAGAATGATAATTAGACACAAATCGTGACATTTCTTTTTTACTGCAAAACAAAATAACACATAAACACAGAGAGAGAGAGGGAAAAAGATATATATATATATATAGAGAGAGAGAGAGAGAGAGAGAGAGAGAGATCAACATATACAGTAACTGTTTCCTTCAGTAACTGTTCTATTGTAGGATGCAAAATAATGAGAGGTCACGAGATGAATTCAAAACAGTGCAAGCATTTCCCCCTTGCCTCCCCAGTGAGAACTCTCCCCACTTACTTCACTCTCACCACGCTGGCAACAGCAGAAAGCATCTTCTGCTCCACTGTATCAAATTACACATTAAACAAATTACCACTGCAACACATACTCTTGGTCCATGTACACAACCCACCATCTGCTCTATGATGTCTGTGAGTTTACATTTATGAGCTTAGCTGTTCGTTTGTGTTTTAATTTGTAGGTTAACATCCCTCTCATTTGTAAGAAAGCCATCACAGGCTAAAACCAAAGTTAGTTCAGAGACTGCCACAAGAAGGCTGATGTGGTTAGAGCTCCTTTTTCATGAGGTTCTTCTCTTTGGGTTGGGTCTTGGGCTATGCGAAAGTTGTGGCTTTATACTTTACCCCAGTGACAGGGTAAAGGAGGAACGGGAAAGACCTCACATTATTATTTTACCCATGTACTCATTCAATCCATGATGGCCAGAAAGGCAGTCCCTTCCATAACCTGAACATTATCTCACAACAATTATCTTTCTGATCTTTTGGCCAATGGATGCCACATTCTACAGATTGGACCCATTACGAAAATCCAAGAGAGTTTGGCCCAGGTTTAGCCCATAAGATGAAGATGAAATGAAATAAGAAAGGTAGAGTAGACGGCGAGATTTGTCACTTTTAAGTTTCTTTTTCAGTTTCCTATAGATTTTTCAGCTATTTAATAAAGTAAGCGTTTGGATTTGGGTTGAACATGCAGACATACCATCACAGAAGGGCGGACACGCTTTTAACGCATTAAGGAGCATCCGGAGTGTGAGTGCTGCAAAGTGCGCAGTGGGGAAATTGACCACCAGAGGCGCCATACTCTAAAGAATGAACATGATGCTCCCGCTTATAATTAAAGTCTCTGATATTTTCCCCACGACTAACTTTACCGACAACAAGCAGTCCAGTTATTTCACTTTACATTTAAAAGTGATAACAAATTATTCCGCATTAGTATGCGTGAGTGAGCTTCATGCGTGAATGCCAGTCTTTATTAAGGTAGGACTATGCCTGTGTCCTGGACACAATCGATTTCTCTATTCATATTTATGAGGTACATTTGCACTTATCTTGCTGCTCGTCCTCGTTTTAAAGACTTCCAAGTCAATTACTGCTTTCGGCTGGTTGTTAGATTCTTTTAAAGGTAAGTTGTTTACACGCCCCCCTTGCTTGAATAATATATGTTTCAGCCAGTAAATCGATCTTTTTCGAGTAAACAAGAATGTATAAGTTAGCCGGTAAGTACTGACCTCTAAATTAATGGTTATCCCAAAGAGAAGTGACACTTATTAAGATAATTTAAACTGATATTTAGCGAGGCAGTGCTGTTGTGAGTATGAAAAAAAAAGACGTCAAGAAGGCTGTTCAAGGGAGACTACTAAGGGCGCACATCCATAAAACTTATTTAACAGTCGCCAACATTCTCTGAATCAATAGTCCTACACTTGCGAGATGCTTGCAATTAACTGGTACAAACATTGTATAACAGAAGTTCACATATTCTGTATTTATTCACTGTTTGTATTGGAATTTATCAATTATTTGGAAACCCAATCATCGATAAAATGTTTATCAGATGATTACAATGTCCTATTAGATGAACAAAGGTTTGATTTATCAATTATTGCTCGTGTGTGCTTGTTAGGTTGAATTCATATTTAGCTTTGCACACCAGTTAATTTCATGTAATCAGTCACGACCTGATATTTGGTTGTCAGCGTTAAAGCACACCGAATTCCCTAACCTGTTTGCGATACGCCTTTAATTATTACTCCGGCATTCTAGGAACACTGCTTGCCTATACAGACAACGGGAACTGAACAACTTCAGATGTTAACTGAATGTGCTCATGCTTGCGTGCACGAACTGCCGCACGCACGCACGCGCGCACCTCAGACTCACGCCCTCATTTAACATAGGCTACACAAAGACACACACAATCGCAAAGATATGCTTCATATGATGCAAACCAAGAGGCATTTACAACTTCTAGTTGTAAGTCACTGGATTTGCCCAGTGACAGGCCAATGAGGATCAGATTATATCTGGAAGTACAAGTCATCATGGCCGATAAAACATGTAAGACCTTTCACCCGACAATTTCCCGTTAGATTTTTCTCTCAACCGGTATGAGCAGCACGAAGAACGTAGAGACAGCTCAAACATAAACCCAACCACAGGCTTTTTATCCCAGCGCTATACTATCCATGGATGCACAAGACATGTTTTTGATTTGTTTTTGTCTTCTCTGAAAAGCGTTGGCTATGTGCCCCTCACTTTCGCATACACACACACACACACACACATGCGCGCACGCGGTCCTTGTCCTCTTCGCCGGGAGTTTGATGGATGATCTGTTGAAATTATTTATGTTAATTATTATGCCTCAAAGGCCAACCAACAGGAGTATTAGATGACCAATTACCTCGGTTAGTGTAAGAACAAGGTGCAAAAACACATCCGCTGAAAAGAGCAATACATTGAGTAAAGTTGGAAGTAGTCATTGAAAGGCATCCTTCAGTTTGCCATGTGTCCATCGCCAGAGATCTACATGGATAAACGAGCACCTGTCCGTGCCCAGTGCGAATGGAGTCATTCAGACGTGTCCTAAATCCTCCCAAACAGAGAAATACATCCATGTCCAGTCAGTTGAAGCGGTGTTCATGCCTGTCTCTGAGGCAAAAGAAGGCCTCGGGTGGGTTGGAGTGGGGATGCTCAACCAACTCCCGAGTAGCACAAGAGAGCAGCACGTAGGCTCTCACCTCGTAGCAGTTTGTCAAGTGCTCTATGCAACATTTTAGGGGTGATTTTATTTCTGTTATTCATTCCTAAAATTCGTAGGATGGGAATCTCATTAGTCTAAATAAGCAAGCATCAACACATTTTTTTCGCTGTCCATAAGCACACGGATCACTTAATAGATCATTAACCACCAATATGCTGCTGACTGGGACGTTTTTTAACATCTCCCTTCCATTACAAGCTGCTATTACCGATGGGAGAGAATCCACGACAGGTCTGAGTATATTAGAGCGCATTACTACATGCTAATGGCACAGCCGGCGGGGCGGCCTCTCAGCACACGTGCATTCGCCAGGCCCTCGGTTGTACAAGCGCATGATAAGGGGAAGCGGTCGGGCGCCAGGCGAATTCAGCCGTGGTGATCTGTTCAGTGCGTTAGACTGATTTATCATCCCTTAATCGACTTCCGAATGTGCTTTTGCTCCTCGCTCTTTTAAGGCTGTCTTCTGTAGGCTATACCTGGGGTCTTTCACTGCTTTGAGGATAGCGCTTCTTAGAGCACCATTAACTACCATCATTGCGCTTTGATTCTGAAGCAATTTTGCACCAGCAAAAGGAGCTTGAGTTGTCTGCCTCGGGTTGAGAACTTGATGCGCCCATGAAAATGTTAATTGTTTATACATTTCAGCAAATTATAATTAATTTTCGCCGACAAAATAATACAAATAATAACAATAATATTAATAATACTATTTAAAATGTATATGTATTTATTTCTTTAGATCGACAGGAACACGTTAATTATTTAAACTTGTTAATGACAGTTTATGCTTTAAAGATAAATCACTTTTATCAAGTTTTCTCCTGCGTTCTTTCACTAAAAATGTAACATGCAAGTTGCAGAAAAAAACCTTTTGAGTTTCACAATCTTTGAGAGTCTTGAGCCATTCCATATCAGCATGTTTGACTTTTAGCAGCCAGCTGCCTTTCTCTTCGTTGCGAGTCACGGCGGACTTATGCCAAAGATGAACTGCTTGCCAAACAGTGAGATCGATGTTTGTTTTCATCCAAGGACAATTAACGGGCATCCCCGCGCCTCTCTTCGTCAGGGGCACAGAAATTGGTTTGGGGAAAGAGAAACGAAAACAAAGAGGATGTTCGGTTAATGTCAACATGAACAGAATCTGATAGAGATTAACTCAGAAAAAAAATCAGTTCCAGTTTCACAGTTATTGCTGAGACGATAGGGAAATTAACAAATCAAGATCCCGTTACAATTGGATATAATTTCAACATTATTTGGGTACATCCATTTTTAAAGTGATATGTTCATATTTTAATATATGTTTTGAAGGTTTTAGTTTGATATGACGGATCGATAACACGTCTTACTAATTTTCTGCAGAGAAAAGATAGAGAATCTAATCATGCAAGGGTCGCTTTTGACCATCGGTTCGTGTCGGCTCTCTCGATAGACCGAATAATCAATACGCCTGTGTACAGCATTGTATTCATGCATTTATATGCAGAAGATACAGAGCAATGATCCAATCAATACCATGCACTAACTCAATTAAAGGGCGATTTATTTTGGTTTGAATGGAAAGCCATTCTGGAAATACGAGTACTGTTATTTTTTTCACTGATAAAAGTTTGTTATGGTTGCGATAGTCCAGGGCTTTGACTTTCATCCAGGCTACACTTTTCATAATTCCAATGAAAAAATTAAATTAATTTCATTTTGTGTGACATTCTTCGTTTGGGTTTGTTAATTTTGTTCATTTCTGGAAGTCATCATTATCTCATCTCCACTTATGAATCTAAATGTATGATATTGTAATGCCCTAAACAGAATGCCAATAAGCAATGAGCTTTCCTTAGTGTAATGCCAACTTTTTCCACATGGAGGCAGCGTTTGGTCTGTTATCTGAGGTGTTGTGTCACTTGGCGCTGGGGCCCTGCGCAGTTTGTAGGATCTCATATGTGTTACTTCATACAAAGAATTTGGCCGAACTGTGAACAAATACTCACTAAAACACTAAACGTATTGAACGTATTGTGTTTTGATGTAGTTGAGATAACGTTCTCTTCTATAGTCTTCACTACTCGGATAATCAATTCCTTCAAACAGGTGTGTTTAGCTAAACATACGTTTGAATCTGTTTCAGGTTAAGACCATTAGGCGAGGAAATAAAAACTGGACATTTCAAATATTTCAGATATGCCCCATTGTTTGTAGGGCAGCTGTGTAAAGAAAAGAGCCTTTTGGTTATGGGCTATTATATACATTAATATTTGACTTAATTGTCCCCTATAGCGTAGACATTGTAAATCTTAAAATTCTCTAATGTAGCTATTGATTTGTAGGTCCACAGATTAAACAACCAAACACAGGTTGGCCAAAATAGTGCAATCACGGTGTAATTATATGTTCAACAAGAAATTGTTCCCAAATGTGTTAACATAAAGAAGTCTTAGATAAGGAACTTTTCGGTTTGAAGTGTTTATGTGGATACTCATTTAATTATATTCAAGACAACATACTTTTTCAAACGTATCCAGTTTTAAAGTAATATTTGACTTAAATGTGCTTATGATATATTTGACTTTGAGTGTTCTTATGATAGAGAACTGTGCAATGTAGGGTTCATTGCATCTGGTGGGCTATTCTGTTAATTGGGAACAACATGACATAGAGCCAAATGAAAACAAGAGAGTCCTCGTCAGCCACACCACACTAAAACATATGCAGCCGCTGCATGGTATGTAGCCAGCTTTGCTGAAGTGAATCGAAGGGACTGAAGGCATCCGCGACCGCTCTCACACTGCCACCCCCGTTTCATCTGGGTGTCAGCTGCCTCCCGAGCTGTCAAAGCCCCGTTCCTCTCCGCCCTCTCTGTCCAAACCGTTATGCTAATTAGTAGAGCGCAGATTCCTATTGGCGAACAGCTCTGAGTGTAGCCAATCCTTCGGCGTGACATCAGACCGAGCTACAATAAAGAGCAGTCTCCACCGCCGCTAGTCTACACTGAATACTCCGGAGTGAGAGAACAGGGAAAGCGAGCTGAAATCTCTGCGGTGCAGAGCTGGAAGGTTGCTCTCCATACGAAAAACAGACGCCTTGGTTCTTCTTACTCAGATCAACGCTTTCTTGGCAATACGGACATACAATTCAAAACTGCTGCGAACGGGACGGGAGCCCATCGACGGCACTCGGTATTCCATTTAATTTATGAGTTTTTAAAATTCTTTTTGGCTTTAATTTGTCTTGGGACCTGGTTCCGTACTTCTGCACTAGACAGATTTATTTCTACCTCGACTCCACTCAGATTTGAACTGTCGAAGTCGCCTGTATGACGCATATTCCGCTGTCGTTTGCTGTGCACTAGACAGAAAGTTTTCCTGCTTTTCGCTCTCTGTGATTTTAAGCCGCCGAGCGGTGTTGCATGCCACAGCATTCGCTTTTGTCGCGGTGGAGGACTACGAGAGACTATTGCATGAAACTAGAGAGGGGGGAGAAAAGAAAAGTCGATTTTTGCGACGTTGGCAAACACTTTCGCCTATCTGCAGAACAGAGACACAATGAGCACAGAGCTTTCTATGGGCCCAGAGCTGCCAACCAGTCCCCTTGCAATGGACTATGTCAATGACTTTGATCTGATGAAGTTCGACGTGAAGAAGGAGGCCCTAGCGGGACTCGAACGCGCCAACATTCGGCAATGCAACCGACTTCAACCCCAGGGTTCGGTGTCTTCCACCCCGATCAGCACGCCTTGCAGCTCGGTACCATCCTCGCCAAGCTTCAGTCCAACGGAACAGAAGAACCACCTGGAGGAGCTCTACTGGATGCCCAGCGGCGGCTACTCGCAGCAGATTGATCCACAGACGCTGAGCCTGACACCGGAGGACGCAGTGGAAGCCCTGATTGGTACGGGCCACGGGCACCCACCACCTCCTCACATCCAGCAGCAGCTCCATCAAGGCGGCTACGAGGGCTACCGGGGAGGCCATCACCACCACAACCACGGCCATCATCACCAGTACGGAGGAATTGGCCACCATCCCGATGACATGCCGGGTCACCCGGGGCCACACAACCACGCACTCAGCCAGCATCACCATCATCTCGACCAGGACGACGACGACGATAGCCCTTCTACCTCGCCTGGGTCACACCAGCAGCTACACCACCGACACCATCATCACCATCATGGCCAGCAGGGTCACCACGGCGGGGGCGGCCTAAACGTGGATGACCGCTTCTCCGACGACCAGCTGGTGTCCATGTCCGTGCGAGAGCTCAACCGGCACCTGCGGGGCTTCGGCAAGGACGAGGTCATCCGTCTGAAGCAGAAACGACGGACCCTCAAGAACCGGGGCTACGCACAGTCGTGTCGTTACAAGCGCGTGCAGCAGAAGCACGTTCTGGAGAACGAGAAGACCCATCTCATGAATCAGGTGGAGCAACTCAAACAAGAAATCACCCGGCTGGCCCGCGAGAGAGACGCATACAAAATGAAGTGCGAAAAACTTACTGGCGCGAACGGGTTCCGTGAGGCTGGCTCCACGAGTGATACCCCGTCCTCGCCAGAGTTTTTCATGTGAGTCATTCTGATGTCTGTCAGCTGATGCTGAAGAAGTATCGTAGTAATCAACATTATTGATTATGATTATACTAATAACAACATCTGTATTCATGTTAGAAGAATAATCAACAGAATAATAATCGCATATGTAATCATCTCCATCCACTTGGCAACTGAGATACAAAGAATCAGATAGAATGTTTATCAGACGTGCAGCATCTTTGTAGGTTAGTTGCTTGTAGAGAAAATACTTTTTTCCTTTCTAAGAAAAGAAAAAAAAAACTTTCTTCATACCAGTACCCCTTTTATCTTGTTAGTATTGGATGACGTCGGACGAGTGTTCTCACAGTGATTTTGTCCTCGATTGTTCCGATAGAAATCTTACGAAACAATAGCTGTGCTAAGAGAAGACTAACTGCTTTGGACCTGAATACTTCTCTTGGCATAAAAATCAGACAGAATCTAAACAAAATATGCAAACTTTTACGTGGTGTTACCCGCCTGCAACCTAAAACAGTCGAAACAGGGGGACATTTTATGCAACATCTCATTGGTTTATTGCCTGCTTGGTTATATATAAATATATATTAAAAATCTGCATTAAAATATTAATCCTGCATGCTGGACATGTATGGTAATAATTTCTATTTTGTACTTTCTTTCTCTTGTGTATCTTAAATAGCATGTTGTCGATCTGAGCTTCTCCATAGCAGTTTTCTGGGCGTTAGAAATGAAATGGTGACCATATCAAGATGACTGCCATGTGCAGTGTAACATTGTTTGGGTTTATTTGGGCTTGTAAATACATGCAACAGCAAACTGCACACCAACATTTAGGATGATGGTTTCAACTTATTTTTTATTGTTTTGTTTCATTTGGGTATCGATTTTCAGAAATATGGGCATTGGCAGTTGCATTTAAAGTCAACAAACTTTGTATATTAAGTGCACTTTTTGAATAATGATTTTGGTATTGGCAGTTTTCATTTTGAGTTTTTTGCAGACCTCCTTAAAGGAAGACATACTATAATGATGGATTGCTTAATTGCTTTACACCAACAAGCAATTGACAATTTTATGACGTTGGACGTACTTTGACATAGGCCTACGATGCAGTGCAGGAGTACTTGCTTAAAGTAATGGCACTCTTGGGTCATCCCCATGCGTAGCTGAGAACTTTGTCTCGCCATTTTGAGGTATCTCTTCTGTCACATATGTTAGGTGGCTTTTAATTTTGGGTTGGTGCTTTTGGCATCGTGTCTGCTGCTGAGGTGCTTGCAGTGCTGGTCTGATATCTATTGCATAATCCATCCCTATTATATAATGCGAACAAAACCTAGAGGTCATAATAATTTTACAACTTCATGAATAGGATTTTCAACGGGAAGTCTACTCGATTAACCTTTTTTTTCGGTCAGTTTAACCAAGCGTAAATAAAAGGCTGAAATTGTTATAGGCTTTTCAGTCATGGTCTAAGGCATACTCAAATCAGGGGTTGTGTACAATTACCTAATATTTAGACTGCGCATGCGAACATTTTAATGATCAATGTTATATGTTTTCCTGTATTTTTTTCTGCCGGTCAGTAAAAAAGGGGATACAGGTTTTGCAAAATCTCAAAATGAAAATGATATGTATGTCATATGTTATTATTATGTTTCGTTTGTTTTATTATTATTTGAAGATTCTGGTTCTGCTGGCCAGATGCATAGTTACGTTTTTATTTTTAATGATTTAAATTAACAAACTGTCAGATCATATTGAACGAGCATGGTGCTTGCATTTAAAAATTATTGTTGAAAAGTCATGCATTTAACAATCTTTGGTTTGTTACTGATTCAACTGTGTTGAAATCAAATTTTAAAACTGCAGCAGCGGGTTGTTGTTTTGTTTTTTAATTTCATGTATTATGCGAGGGGATCAATTTTCAATCCTGTTTATAGAAATGAGAAAAAAAAAGTTAAAATTTGGACTGTTGTAGTTCCATTCAGGCTGGTTTCTGTTTCGTCTTATTTTTGTTGTTTTTGGAAGAAATGGTTTCCTATTTTGCTTATTAAAGTCATTGAAATGGCATCATTTGATCTCCTTTGTTTTTGCGTCCTCTGCATTCTGCATCAATCACTAGTTTTGAAGATTAAGCAACATGTTTATGAGCTTGCTTAAAGGGCGATTTTCCTTGGAATGCCTTGACAGGTCATACGTGCATGTTAAAAAAAGAGGTATTAATTTTAAAGGAGCATTTCTACAATTATGGGCACAGATCATCAACTTCAAAGATCTACGTAGATTACCCAGATGTGGTTGAACAGTATTAACGTGTGTAGGCTACTTACTTATTCACAGAACTTTAAGGATAACATTGCTGTGACATAATTCCCTTGGGTGCTCACATGAACAGTCTATTTCTAAAGTAAGGCACGGCCCGGAATTAAGACCGTGCATTTTATTTGCACGCAGCCAACAAACGTGTAGGTATAAGGACCTGGAGTTGCAGTCAACGTCGGAGACGCAGGCTGACTTTTGCAGAAATCCAACTTGCACGTGCACTCGGTAAAAGGAGATATTTGACCTTGCTGCGGCGTGCGCCAGACTTTGGTAGAATGGCAATTAACCCTTTAATTACCGGATGTTTGAACAAGTATGTATGTGTGTTTGGGCGTCTGTGTGTGAAATCTGCGGCCTGCCAGGATATCACAGGAGCTGTCACGGCTGCCAACGCAGCTTGTAAACCCTCCCAGTCTCCTGTAGCCATGTTCCTCGCAGAGCGTCGAGGCTTGAGCAGATACAGAAAGAACACACAGAATTGTTGGCCAGCTTCCTCATTTAGCGTCCCATGTCCAGGGTCGAATGGTTATGTAGGCACATTTGAAAGTACATCACAGTCAATCAGGAGAAAATGCACATATCAGGTCTCAAATCAAACTTTTATTATACGTCATACGTCTTTAATAGTAATTCTGATTTTATTTTTCACTGTTAGAAATGTGTTACTGTATTTCATTTCTAGCCAGATGTGGCCTGTGGATGCCATATAAGCAGAAAATAAGAGATCCCACACGTCATATAAAACACTTGCGTCGAGATAACTTGCCGTTTCTTTTTGCTCTCGCTGACTGCAGAGACCTATAGGCCCAAGCCCACAGGCTATGAAGTGCGGTTTGCTCTTCACTCGAATGCACCGTAGAAGGACAGGATAATAAGCTATGATTTCCTGATGGTTTTTAGTTTCTGGTGTCAGAACATTATCTGCCCTGTGTCTGCACTTTTCTCAAGGACAAAGCGGCAGAGGTAGCGGTGTGGGCAGCAGGCCGGTGTAGGGCGGGCGGGCGGGCGGGCGGGCGGCCTAGCGAAGGCATCTCTGCCTGGGACTCGTCTCGTCTCCTCGTCCCCGCGGGGCGACCCCATCCTGCCGCCAGCCCAGTGGCACACACACACCTTCTGTTCTGTTACGACACCAAATGTTTCATGCTGAACTGAACAGATATGAAATATCGCAATCTAAATCAGATTTCTTTTTTTTATCAGGCCTCTCCAACGATGGTGTCTAATTTACATTTGATTACCTTGCATTAGATCACATGTGTGTGTGTGTGTGTTTGTGAGTAAGTGAGTGAGTGTGAAGACAATTAGTTCTTTAGACATGCCATGTGAAAGAAAATGAATCGAGGACTTACGTGCACCTTCCAGCTCAAACTAAAAGATATGACAGCAACACAAAGGCCGTAAGATTGAAAGATGCCAGACCCATTTAACTGCGCGCATGAGTATGTGTACTTCTGTGTTTGTGTCTTTATTTGCTTGTGTCTGCATGGCTGCTGAATATCTGCCCATAATGCATTCTATGTCTATATCTGGTGTGTGTGTGTGTGTGTGTGTGTGTGTGTGTGTGTGTGTGTGTATGAATGCGTGTCCTGCGGTGCTGTGGAGGAGCAGGTGGTGAGGTTTCCTGCCCACAACACACTACAGTAGTAGAGATGGAGGGAACACATGTACGGGTCATTCTCACTGATCATACTGATCTTTCCTTCAGTTTACGCTAATGTGAGTGGTATCTGGGATCTTTGAATGCATGCATAGGTATTTCTACACCCCTCTCTCTCTTTCACTCCCTCCCTCTCTCTTTCGCTGTGTGTGTGTGTGTGTGTACAACTAAGTCTGCTTGGCTCAAGAGGGGCCATAAATAAAGTGTAAAGTTTAATAGCTTGATTTAAAAAAAAAAAAAAAAAAGAACTATTTATTCTCTGTTTGCAATCAGTGTCATGGCAGCGTTGACCCTTGTTAAAGCCCTCCACCCTTCCTCCCTAACAAACCCAGCACATGCATTGCAGAAGTGATTCATAGACCGCCGTATTTTCACAACAATTCTTCCTGTGCCAAGCATGATCATATGCTGGGTGCGAAGACAACAGACAACAGAGCTGTTTGAAATGGATCCCCAGTTAGTGATATAACATAATTGAAAAGGGCTTAGCCTTTTATAACTGTATCATTAACTGTGGACCATATAATAGAACAAGCTTTTTTAAAGCCACACACAATGCAGTGACTAATTATCACACACACACACACACACACACACGCACACACACACACACACACACATGCACACACACACACACACACACACACACACACACACACACACACACAGAGATACATACATAATGCGTGCACATGCGCTTTCACATCCACAGACACACACATACAGTCTATTGCATACATGTGCGCACACACGCACACACGCCCAAATGCACATGTGCGCGTGTGCATACACACACACGCTCACACACACGCACACACACACACACACACACAGACACACACACACACACACACACCTACACACACACACACACACACACACACACACACACACACACACAAACACACACACACACACACACACACACACACACACACACACACACAAACACAAACACCAAGAAGGCTAAGGAGAATCACAGTAACAGTTGCTATGTCAAAGGGACACCATAATAAATGAAAAGAGACAAACTCAGGGCCCTAATCTCATAGGGGACTAGCTGTGAGCTAGATAATGTAATGATAGTCCGCAAGTGGCGCAACATCGAAGGGAGTAGTCGAGAGGGGATTATGCAAACACAGACAAATATTTCTTTTCTGTCTGACTTTTGGTTGCACATTAAGGTCACATAAGGTCCAGATGAATGATAGACTACTGGATTATTTTATTCACTTTCTGTTCGGTGTGGAGGCTAAGTGGCTTATTAGTGGCAAATTTTGTTGAGTTAAGTGCCCAGTCAATTTAGTAACTGGGTGGACAAATATTATGCATTTAAACTTTGTACATATAAAATGAAATTATCCTGCCAGTCGTTTAAAACCAAGATGCCCATTTCATTTGAAAGAAGGAAGTAGCAGAACTTCTTCCTCAAAAATGTTTTCCATGAAACGCTTACGTTATTGTTCAGACACACCCAAATGAGGTGACGGTCCGCAACAAACGGTGCTTACGTATGTGCGCATGTTATGAAATGACCAAATGACTGGGCCCTTGTAATCAACACAGTTTGATGCAATGCCCATCTGAGAACCAGCAGTGAGCTTCTGTCAAATTAGGGCTTTCGTAGTCTTATGACAATAAAAAAAGAAACAGTGCTCCTAGTGCAGGTTGGTGCTGCTTCCCGGTCTGATGTTAAATAAATGTTGATATTGATATGTTTCATCTTCGCTGCTAAGCACGGAGCTGGGTTTGATCATTGTGTTGCTAATGTGGTTTGGGACAGATTTCAGAAGACAATAGTCATGTTTGACTTTGTCCCAGATGACTGACTGTCCTCTGCCTGACTGATGACTGACTGTGCAGTTTTTAATTGTTTGTGTGTGTGTGTGTATGTGTGTGTGTGTTTTCAATTATTATGACTATGTCAATATGTGAAATCAATTATGCCCACTATTGTATTTGTTTAATCAGCCTTCGAATGGCTATTGATTCAAAATGCCACTTTTTATTTGCATATTTATTGAAGAGTTTTCTAGCTTGTATAATTTTTGAAATGGACACTTTTAATGCATCATCTAATGTACTGTCTTCTCCCACACATCAAGGAGACAAACACACACACACACACACACACACACACACACACACACACACACACACACACACACACACACACACACACACACACACACACTGGTTGGTACGCATTCTGTATGCTCTTCTGTATTCTCTATTTTACCTGCAGACCAGGAGTAAAGAAACACAGACAAAGAGGAAAGAGGAAGAGGTAGAGAAAGAGAGAGGGATTAATGTGTTGTTTTATTGATCTTAGTGCTTTGTCAACGCTGTATCTAAACAGTCATGCTAATAAAAGGACTTTGAATTTGAATTTAAGAGAGAGAAAGTGAGAGAGAGAGAGAGAGAGAGAGAGATAGAGAGAGAGAGAGAGAGAAAGAGAGACAGAGAGAGAGAGAGAGAGAGAGAGAGAGAAAGAGAGACAGAGAGAGAGAGAGAGAGTTGAAAGCTATGAAGATGAAGGCAATGTAGTGTAGGCAAAAAAGACAACAGAGGGAGGAGGATGAGTGTGGGCGTGGAAGAGAGAGGAGAGAGAGAAGAGAGAGGAGAGAGAGAGGAGAGAGAAGAGAGGAGAGAGAGGAGAGAGAGAAGAGAGAGGAGAGAGAGAGGAGAGAGAGGAGAGAGCAAAGAGAGAGAAGAGAGAGAAGAGAGAGAAGGCCCCGTGCCCCCCCCCCCCCCCCCCCCCCCCCCCCCCCCTTCCAGAGGAGTGAAGGACACAGTGACCAGTGGCGCTGTAATGATTTTAGGCTCCGATCACACGGACACTGCCCCTGCTGAGATCCTATCTGCATTCACAGACGCATGCCAGCTTTCATCAGCAATGCCCTGCACTTTTTATTTATTCATCACCAGAGACACACACACACGTATACGCTCACTCTCTCTCTCTTTCTCTCTCTCACGCACACACTCAGACACACGCACACACTTGTACTCTCTCTCTCTTTCACTCATGCTCACAAACATATACTGTCTCTCTCTCTCTCTATCTCTCTCTCACACACACACACACACACACATATGCCTTCTCTCTCTCTCTCTCTCTCTCTCTCATACACACACACGCTCACACACATGCACACTGTCTCTCTCTCTCTCTCTCTGTCACACACACACACATATTCACACACACAGGCACCTACCACCTTTTTCCTTCCTTTCTCTCTCACTTTATTTAAAGCAAATTCACTGTTTACCTGCCACTCTTTTGTTATGTTGATTATTAATTTTAAGGCAGCGCAAAGCTCAAAACATAAAAAATGTTTCTATTAAACTATATTAGATGCATGGAGATGCAGGCTCTTATACAGGTGAAATGTATTATTCAGACATTTTTAAATCTTTTATTTATCTGTCACATTGGCATACTCATTATAGCACGAGCGTTTCAAGTCTTTATTAAACTTTTAGTCATCCGCTGCTGATGTTGGTTGTAAACAAAACAATGAAAAGTGATATTTTGAAATTACATCATATCTATACATTTGCAGTCACTCGCATACAGCAGTGGAGTTACTCGCGCACGTGCAAACATAAACGCACACACATGCAGACACACACACACACACACACACACACACACACACACACACACACACACACACACACAGTTTTGGTGACTAGTCCCTAGAGAGAGTGCCATTTTAATTCATGAGGAAATCACTGTCATTTGGAGTAGCAGGGCTGTCACTTCTGTTCAAAATCAATGAGTGTGTGCGTAGTGTGTGTGTGTGTTAGTGTGTTTTCTGTGTGTAATTTGTAGGACATAGTGTGTGTGTGTGTGTGTGTGTGTGTGTGTGTGTGTGTGTGTGTGTGTCTGTGTGTGTGTGTGTGTGTGTGTCTCTCTCTCTCTCTCTCTCTTAGCTGTGTTTCCATCTATAGGTCTGTCTGCTTTCTCCTCTCCTCCCTTGGTGAGAGTGGCTGGCGTTCTAGCCTAGGACCTGAGTCACTGGCAATCAATCTTCTGCAGGAGCATCCCCCCCCCCCATCTTCTGCCTGGATGGGAGACTAGCTCTGCATCTGTAATATATTTGGAGCATGTTGCATCCCTTACCACACACACACACACACACACAAATATAGAGGCCAACACATTTGTGAAATGTGTGTGTGCATCCTCTCAGAGAGATGCTTTCTAAATTCCTGCATGCTCTAACAAATGTGTAGGAGCACACATGGTGACAAACACACACAAACATATGTGCACACATAAACACATACACACACACACACACACACACACACACACACACACACACACACACACACACACACACACACACACACAATGTTATTCACTCAAAAACATATCCAAAGACACACAGTTTTGTACTTTTAAGGATACAAATGCTATGACTGTATATGAGGGCTGAGGGCTGTGACTCACTCAACACACACACACACACACACACACACACACACACACACACACACACACACACACACACACACACACACACACACACACACTCCCCTTGTGCTCATGTAGCTGCAAAGACACAACGCCCACAGACACAAACAAACAAACACATACACTGATTAATTTAAACACACACACACACACACACACACACACACACACACACACACACACACACAGACACAGTGAGTATCCGTGACTGAGGAACTGGCTCATGTCTACCAGGCAACCCCACACACACACACACCCCTCCGGCTCCTGAGACGAGTTGACCCTTCACAAACCTCCATTGAGATCTCCCTAATCACTCCCCTCTCGATCGCCCCCACAGACCCCCTCTCACCCCGTCCCCCCACCCCAACCCACCCCACCCCACCTCACCCCTCTCTCTTACCGCATCAAATCTTCATGTTCCCTGGGCCCACAGGAGCAGCTCATACTGCTATCTCGGCCATTTGGCTCGCACTTGCCGATTGCTTAATTTCTCGAGAAATTGAGTGGCTATCAGGTTTCAACCGTGAAGGATCCCTCT
>NC_137914.1:9535451-9540451 GCF_963457725.1 Sprattus sprattus
GAGGGAGAAAGAAAGGGACGGAGGGAAGGAGACAGGGAGGTAGAGCGGTAGAGAAGGTGAGGATGGTAAGGAGGGAGGAAGGGAGGTAAAGACAGGGGTAGGGAGCGAGGGAGGGAGAGAAGGAGGGAGAGAGGTAGAGAGGGCGAGGGGAAGCTGACGAGGGAGGGAGGGGGGCAGGGAAAGGGTAGGGAGAGATGGAGGAAGAGAGGTAGAGAGGGCGAGGGGAAGGTGGAGAGGGAAGGGGTAGGGAGTAGGGGTAGGGAGGGAGGAGGGAGGGAGGAGGAGGAGGAGAGGGAGTACTCCAGGATGGGGAGCAGCACCAGGGTGGAGTACAGGTGGAGGAACGTGAGCCAGATGTTTCCACCGACACGTCTTCCCTACTCACCACTCTCTCTCACTCGAGGGAGAGAGAGAAAGAGAGAAAGAGAGAGAGAGAGAGAGAGGGAGAGAGAGAGAGAGAGGTCCAACACTTCTCAGGAATCCCCTCAACTGCCACCCATCCTGGTTCACTGACAGAACAAACAAATCAGCCCAAATCCAGCTGGGCACACACACACACACACACACACACACAATATACACACACACACGCACACACACACACACACACACTCTTCATCCCATAACCTTGAGCCACACCCAAGGTGTTAGATACTCCCCAAGGGCCCTGTATGGCTCTGATGGGAGGTTTAGAGTAGTCGGAGGCAGAAGAGAAACAGTAGTGTTAGCAACAGCGTTAGCGGCAGAGGTTAGCAGCAGAGGTTAGCGGCAGAGGTATAAAAGTGGGCATTGTGGATTTAAACACTCCCTCCCTCTCTCACACACTCTTTCTCTCTGTTTTTCTCTCATCCTCTCTGTCTCACACACTCTCTCTCAGTCTTCCGCTCTCTCTCTCACACACACACACACTCTCCCTCTCTCTCTTAAGCCTAATTTATACTTCTGCATCCCTCTCCGTCCTCGAAAAAAAAATGGGCGGGCGGGGCAGGCGGTTGATCCAGAAAAAATTGAACGAACTGGTCGGGCTTACATACTACTCCGACGGCTATGCGTCCTAAAGCCTACTCAACCTATTGAACGCCGGACCGCTGGGTGGGGTAACCACTGTTTGTCGAGCCCGTAGCTACCACATAACCTCTTCATTGGAAGTCATTGATTGTTTTTCCTCCCAACTGTCACTGACATGACACGGATGCTGCTTCAGGACCTGTCGGGCAGGTGTCGTCACATGGGCCTTGGAGACATGTAGCTCAGTCAACACTAGCATGTCTAATGCTATATATTCACTTGAGTAGGCAAATGTATCTCCATCGTGGTGGTCATTTTTTTGTGAAAAACATAGTAGCGATTTATAACAAAACGATATGCTTATCTTACATACAATACAGAAACTATTATAAAACGATCCAATAAAATGAATACGTTCTTATTTTCTTTGGTATTTTTGTCACATTCATACTGCAATGATCGCTGGGTAACCTTTGAATAACTACAACGCTATGACAATGCACTCATTGGCCACGAGACGGTTGCCCTTGTCAAAAAGTGGTAACGTGAATGTGTCACTATGAAACAAAGCATGCACACTTCGAACAAAATTACCCCCCAAACTCGGAGGACAGGGCCAGAAAAATAAACCCACGGTATTCATCATACATCATACATCATACATCATGCAGTGTTATAGTTATATCAGACACACAGCAAGAACATGCATACCTCAACATACAGTTGTGGGACTGCGATTTCAACCATGAATATGTTGAAAAACACATACATTAGCACACTTACTAATGATCCTCTGCCAGGCTCTCACACACGAAAAGTTGATTCCAAAACTCTCGAATTTAAGACAGAGTGGACCAGGGCTGGACTGGGACAAAAAATTGGCCCGGGCATTTTGAACCAGACCGGCCCACTTAATTCGATAACACACCTTTTGGTCTCTCGAATGTCTACACCAACCAGGCTTTTAGCTAGCAGGGCGTCTGCTCCCTATAGTCTACTAAAAAATAAGAAGAAATGGGACGCCCTACTTTTAGGCAGGACGGCCTACAGACGCCCTATTTTTCTCCCGTTTTACCTTTTAACTTCGCTGAATGTGATCAAAATTCACCGTTTCAGTCGCTTCAATGCTTAGCGAAGTCTAGAATCATATGCCCTGCCAATTAGAAAATAGCATTGCTGTATTCCCGCTACAACAACGTTACATCATGATTCCAACGAAACATTGATTCATGGGCTCGCAGAAGCTACAGAAGACAGCTGTCTCACCGCACGTCACTGAACCTACTACTTTATGAGTTCAAGAAGAGTTTGTGTGTTAAGGTGGTGGTCTTAATTAATCTAAATGCAATACAATACGATATACATCATACATTTTAAAGCTTTGTTCAGAATACGGAGGTCTAAGATCGGTCGATATTTTCCGTCCTTTTTTGGAACCAGAAAATAGCGACTGAAGAACCCCCTGTTCTCGTCTACGAGAGGTACAGACTTTATTGCTCCCTTTCGTAGAAGGGAGTCTATTTCCTCCTGTAGGAAACGCGCTTGATGAGGTGTCAGGGTTTGGGAATACTGGGCTTTCGGAACATTGACATAGCACCGCGCACCAATAGGCTAAGGGGCTAGCCCACCACTCAAACACACAACATAGAGTGTAGGCTAACGGCTGGCTGTTTCAGAGTAGAGTAGGCTGAGGGCTAGCAACAGCTACAGACTTGTCTTGTATTTAATGCAAACGAACTTGGCCATAGAACATAGGTCCTAAGACAAACATATTTTAGAGACGTTTTAATTCATGAGTAGTAAGCTTACCGTAGGTTGTTGTATCGTATCTCCATGGGCCACGCTGAATTTGTTTACCGTCCTAATGCATTATGTAGGCAGGTCCAAATCAAAAGGGGTTGGTGTTGGGTCAGCCCAGGGGATGTGATTGGGCCAGCCCAGTGTCAATAGGGCCGCTCATGAACTACTTTCGTGGGCCAGCCGGTCAGACCATTATAATATAAATATGGGGAAAAAAATAAAAAATAAAAATTCGGGACTTTCGGCCCACATTGCACCTCGGCCCACCGGGAAAACGCCCGGTATGCCAGATTGCCAATCCAGCCCTGGAGTGGACTGACAAGTAGGCTATGCATTTGTGCTGCTTGTGGGCAGGACAAAACCGATGTGTTTAATCTGCAACGAGACGGTTGCCCTTGTCAAAAGTGTTAGCGTGAAACGTCACTATAAAACAAAGCATGCACACTTCGAACAGAAATACCCGTAGAACTATGAAGTAAGGGGCAGAAAATTAAACCCACTGCAGTCTTCATACCAATCCACATGCAGTGTTATAGTTATATCAGAAACCCAACAAGAGAATGCATACACATACATGCCAATAAACATTATTCTGATTCTGATACCTCAACATACAGTTGTGAGACTGCCTTTTCAACCATGAATATGATGAAAAACACATACAGGAGCACACTCACTTATTATCCTCTGCCTGGACACCTTTAATGCCCAATTTTCAAGAAGACGATCTTAGAGAAATCGTTGTGTGTGTGGTAGTCGTTTATTGTATAAATTCCTCCTCCCGGGAATCCTCACAACAGTGAATGATGGCAACTAACAGACAATGGTTGATGGTGGAGCTGGACTAGTTTGAGTTATAAGCAGAGGACGTGCTTGTAGCGATTTGAGCGACAACTACAACAACAACAGAACAGGAGACAGGTGGTACGTACGTTTACTAGATTTTCCGCTAAATCAAGCATTAGCGTATTCACAATAACTCTCAAAAGTGTGCTGCTAATGTAGCTAGCCTCGCTGCTAATAAGTACAACGTTGTCGTGCCGATTATGCGCTCACACGCCACCCTCATTGAGGCAAAAGTAATGTTTGACTCAAATGTCTTTCACTGCCGTTTTATGTAAAGTCAGTCATTCTAAATAGGTTCTACACATACGTGAAATACATTTCCTATTTAATAGATGCAAAGTAATGCTGCCAGCATTACTCCGTAGCAAATTACGTTAGAAGATGTCAGTTGAAGCTGGTTGGAGAAGGCACTTTCAACACCGAGCCACCAGCCAAGAGACCAACAGTGGTCGGGAGAAATGTACTTTTCGAGGGTTTATATAAAATACGGTAGCCTAATGCTGCATGCTGTGCAGCTTTGTAGTTTACCAAAGTCGTACTAAAACATTTTGACAGAAAACAGGAAATGTGAGGTCCTGACATGTGTGATTCCGGAAATGATGTTGTTTGGAAATTATGTCGTAAACTGGCCAATCACAGCCAAGGGGGTCTCCGACTCTCTCCGTCTCTTTAAGAAAAGTTAGAAAAAAGCGTTTGTCTCCGACCAGCTCTCCGACGGCTCTCCGACGGGTCGGATGGGCGGCAACACCTGGGTGAAGGTGTTACCAAGGCGTGCCAAGGCGTGCCAAAGTGTCCCTCTACGACCAAATCGGAAAGAATCGTAGAAGTGTAAAAATGCCTTTGCTCTTTCTCTATTTCCCTCTCGCTCTCACTTTTTCTCTCCCTCTCTACCCCTCTTCCTCTCCCTCTCTTACTCTCTTACTCCCATGTCCCCCCCTCTCTCTCTCTCTCTCTCTCTCTTTCTCTGTCTCCCCCTCTCTCTCTCTATCCGTCTGTCTGGCTCTTTCCACAAGTGTGGGATGAGGGGAGGACCTCACAGCCCTCCACTGCCTGGGAACAGAGCTCTGTCGTTTGAACACTGTCTGCCCAAAACCAAGATATAAATCAAAGCAGCACAGGCAACCACAGTGGGGTGGATGAGATTGTGTGTGTGCTTGTCTATGTGTGTGTAAGAGTGTGTAAGTGTGTGGGTGTGTGTGTGTGTGAGTGTGTGTGTGTGTGAGTGTGTGTGTGTGTGTCTATGTGTGTGTAAGAGTGTGTAAGTGTGTGGGTGTGTGTGTGTGTGTGAGTGAGTGTGTGAAAGTGTGCCCACTCACACAGACACACACACACACAAGCACACACAC
>NC_137914.1:9555451-9557951 GCF_963457725.1 Sprattus sprattus
CCAAAGCTCCCGCTGCTTCACTCAGTTATCACGGCCTCCGAGCCTCACACCGTGCGCCTTAATCACACTTACTCGTGTTTCCCCCCCACCACCAGACAAATATTAATTCTCCAGCCAAAGTTGGAGGAAATTCGTCTTCCAATAAAGTTGGAAGCGAATGGCTAATCTCTCCTTGCGAGGCTTGAGGACGATCAATAGCCCCTTAAGTTCATTACGATTCTTTTTCTAATGTTTGGGTGATTACACCACCTGTGAAAGCTAAAAGTAGCTATACGTTTCAGCACTAATTACAGAAAGTTCTAGATCCAGGCTCTAACTCGGAATCGTATCTCTTCTAGAGACTGCGACTATGTGGGCTGAGAGTAGGACATTGCTAGTGTAATCCCATATGAAATAGGAAGATAACAGAAGAGGAAGAGAGAGAGAGAGCAACAGAGCGAGAGAGAGAGAGGTGCTGTTGAAGGAAAAGAGCTTAGCGTTAATAGCAGATATTTAGTGCTAATCCATTTCCAAGTGTGTGACTCCAGCAAACACACTTCCCCTATTAGATGCAGCCTCCCCTAACACACACACACACACACACACACACACACACAAGCACACACACACACACACACACACACACACACACACACACACACACACATATACACACAGAGAGACACACAGACAGATTCCCCCTGCTTAGGCATTCACATATCTTTTAGAGAATCTTCCAGATGGAACACAAAAGCATGAACACACACATGCATGCTTATACACACACACACACACACACACACACTTCACTACGTGAGTAGGCAACCACTCATGAGGAGCCTGGTCCACTTGCTGCAAGCTAATGGGCTGATGGGGAGGGAGATTGTGCCAATTACAAGCTGCAGCTCATCTTCATGAAAGCCTCATAAAGCCGCATTACTGGGGGGGAAAAAAGAAGGCAAACCTTAATGATTAAATGATTAAACATAAGCCGCGCTGGAGAGATAGCTCTGTTTCCCTGCCTCCGCTCAGAGATAAGCCCCGGGTCTTGCGCTCTCCCTGCTATTGTCTCACGCCTCTCCCTCACGCGCTCCTTTTCTCTCTTTAGTGCCCGGCTCTTGCGCTCTGAACACACGTCAAGTGGGTGAAGTTAGTGAACATGTTAAACGTGTGTGTGTGTGTGTGTGTGTGTGTGTGTGTGTGTGTGTGTGTGTAGGTGTGTGTGTGTGTGTGTGTGTGTGTGTGTGTGTGTGTGTGTGTGCTGTGTGTGTGTGTGTGTGTGTGTGTGTGTGTGTGTGTCTGTGTGTGTGTGTGTGTGTGTGTGTGTGTGTCCATGACAGAGAGGGGGGGGGGAGGGGGGGGGGGGAGTAATACTTGACATAAGGAAATAAATGTTTTGGATTCTAATGATTAATGTGCTGTGTGATGTTTGTTGCTTCATTCACTCCCATGATTAAGTGTCTGTCTGTGTGTGTGAGTGTGTGTGTGTGTGTGTGTGGGTGTGTGTGCATGTGTGTTTATGACAGACAGAAAGAGAGAGAGAGGGAACGAAATATGCAGGGGAATGAGTAGGTGAGTAAGTGAGAGAACGTATAAAGGACTTGCAGCTCTGGACATGGGAAATGCATTTTTTTTGTTTTCCCACAGGGTTATGTGCTGTCATTTTGCATGAGACTATTTGTTCCTATGTGTGTGTGTGTGTGTGGGTGTGTGTGTGTGTGTGTGTCTGAATAAGGAACTGTGTTATTAGTAATTACTTGAGTAAATCCAATGGATGGTATTTTTTCCCGTATGCAGGCTTCTGACAGGCTTGTGGGTAGTGACTGTGTAGATAGTGACACAAGACTCGTCTGGTTTCATCACCACCAGTTTCCTGGAAATCTACTGGGTGAAATCTACATAGGCATATACATGGCACACACACATACACACACACATAACAGGTTGCGTGTGTAGGTCCATGTTATGTGTTGAGTAAAGGATAATGTATAGAACGCATGTCATTTTCGGGAAAATAAGCCCCGACAGGGCGAACCGCACCCTGATGCAAAGCGTCAGGGTGTTGCTTCACCCTGAAGGGGCTTATTTTCCCGACAATGACCGGCGTTCTATACATTATCCCGCTTATTATACGGCTTCTTGCCAACACGAAAAAACTACTTCACACAGTGTGTTTTCTTTACAATTTTTTTGTTACCATTAGTATTAAAAAGCGGAGAAAGCAGATAAATAGTTTGTCAAAGACGTTGAACTTCAAACATTTAACAAACATTCTTTAGAACACAGCTGCTCAACCGTCAGCTGAAACTCCATTGATAAGTTACCGGACTACTTGCGGAGTGCTACTAAAGACGTGAATCAGAGGCAAAAAGGCCACTTTCCTTGACAGCGGTCATTATTGCATATCAACGGTCCGCTATCGGTTAATAACGGACCGCAGAACGTTGGGAAGCCCCATTCAAGTGAATGGAGCATTCTACAGCATTAAGAAGAGCTGTGTAATAATGGGTTAAGTTGGAAC
>NC_137914.1:9567951-9580451 GCF_963457725.1 Sprattus sprattus
CGACACACACTCTGTATTAGTAACTCTTTTTGGTTCATCTAAATAAAACCTTTTCGTTGGCTTTATCCCAGTGGAGTGGGAGTTGTTGGAGTGTATTTCTGTTGCCGCAAGAACCTTGTTCTTGTCGCGTTCGATTAGGGGGGGCACTGGCGAGCACGTTGTCTCCCCGTCACCCCCATTCTTCGGTCTCTTCAGTGTTGCGTTACGAGGCTCCGCTAGTAGCGCAGATTTCGGGCTCAGGGAAAAAAACTTTGGGGGAGAGGACGCACAGAGGAGCATGGGCCCATGGCTAATGGGGATACTCAGCAGCTCTCTGACGCAAAGAGTGTGCAGACGAAGACAGCGGAGTGAACACACACTCTTACACACAACGCACACACACACAAAGTCTTCCCATTCAACCGTGAGTCAACTGTTACACGCATCAGTGAACCTGCTTGATACACGCACATAAACACAGACAAAAAGACACACACACACACACTTACACACAAACGAAAAACACACACAGAACAAACCCACACATAAACACGCAAGTCATGACAGCAATACATGGAGACCACACACGCAACCCATTATAACTCTGACATCACCCTTGCCATCATCAGAATCTAAATGGCCCTGAAATCAGACTCTTCCTTCCTATCTCGGAGCTAAAGAGGCCGGGAGTCTGAGGCAGGACCACACTGCCTCAGCCCTAAGCATTAAAGGCCGCCTCTGTTTTCAGAGGGAGAGCATCAAGGCCCAGCACTGTTTACACAAGACCCAGACCAAGCTTTTGTCACGAGCGACAAAAAAAAATCGCCCATGACAGCGAGACTTTAGCCTCTCAAAGGGCTCTGTGAGTGCGTGCGTTTGAGCATTCGTTCGTTTGTTCTTTTTTTTTTTCATTTTCTTCACTCACTCATCCATCGCTCCCTCGGCGGAAAAGACCATAAATCTGACACACACACACACACACACACGTACAGGCACGCTCGTATCCAAGAGCGCTATTTTGAGGAGCTGGGCCTTGTCGTCTTGATTTAAGATGCCGAGTCGTGCCTGAGGTAGAGACCTCCGTCGAGGTGCCCGGGAGTTTCCTGCCCACGGGTTTGGAAGCCTTTCCAGTAACAGGGCATAAAAAAAAACACACAAGAAAGAAAAAAACTGAAAAAAACGTGTATTTATGGTTTTCTATTCGAAGCCTCCCTTTAGCTCGCCATGGCCCGAGAGAAAGTTCGATGCTAAGTCTTTGGGTGGACACAAAGACACAGACACACACACAGACACAGACACAGAGACACAGACACAGACACAGACACACACACAGACACACACACAGACACACACACAGACACACACACACACACACACACACACACACACACACACACACACACACACACAACAGAGTGTGGTGCCTATGAACACACACATACATACAGGCCCCTCTGGAGAGGACATCTGACCCCGAGAGTAATGGCCGCAGGAATCGTGACAGAAGTAGAAACAACAAAAGCGGGTGGACAGTGAAGTAGCTCTGACCGCGGGCTGACCCCAAGCTGAAACAGGGTGGCCAGCTGCCGTGAGTGGCCTGGGCTTTGTGTCTGTATGAGAACCGGTGCTCTGAAAAACCCCAGTCCTCTCTCTCTCTCTCCTCTACCCTCTCTCTCTCTTTCTCTCTCTCTAGCTCTTATTTTCACTCTCTCTCTATCCTTCTCTCCTCCTTTCTCTCTGTCTCTCTCCCTCTACCCTCCTCTACCCTCTCTCTGTCTGTCTCTCTCTCTCTCTCTCTCTCTCTTTGGTTGGTTGGTTGGCTCAGGTGTACCTTGTCCACCCACAAAGATATGCAATGGAGAATTTAAAACAGGCATCTGACCAGGCCAGCTTTTCCCCTCATTCACTACAGAGAGCTACTAAAAAACCTCAGAGGGCGGTAGGACTTTTTTTTCAACCCTGAACTTGTGTGACTGTTTAACCTTGTCGGCTGTCAAACGGCATTTTCAGACGAGGTCTGTGGTTTTCACGGCATGCGAGTCTGAGAGAACATGTGTTTTAAGGAACATGGGGGAATGACACGGTACACAATGAGCTGTGTATACTGTTTGTTGATATTTGTATATATCTGAAAGAGAGAATGTACGTGTGTGTGTGTTTGTGTGTGTGTGTGTGTGTATATGTGTGTATATGTGTGTGTGTGTGTGTGTGTGTGTGTTTGTGTGTGTATGTGTGTGTGTGTGTGTGTGTGTGTGTGTGTGTGTGTGTGTGTGTTTGTGTGTGTGTTTGAGTGTACAATATGTGTTCAGTGTGTATTAGCATGTTGTGTTTATATCTGAGACTGAGAGTGTGTGTGTGTGCTGTGTGTATAAGAATGTTTATGAGTGTGTGTGTGTGTGTGTGTGTGTGTGTGTGTGTGTGTGTGTAACTGGAAATGTGCTACAGACAGTCCAAGTGTGTGTGTGAGACTGTGAGCATCTGTCCACATGAGGGGTAAGTGTATGCATATGTATGCATGCGTGTGCACACACATCCTCTCAGGTAAACAGCCCTGCAGTACCTTCACCCTCAACGACCCAACACCTGAGTCATAAGGGGGGGCCCCCTCCCCTCCCTTCCCACAACGTTATGCAGGTGAAGGAGGGCGGATGTAGATCCCCACCCCACCCCACCCCACCCAACCCCCAGCCCTCCAGCCCAGTCTCTGTTATGTCAACATCCCCTCCATATTTACACTAATCTCCAGTGCACCCTTCACTCATACAATATACCCTTTCACCGGCTCCCTTTGAACACAGCAGACGGGGGACTTGTGTAAGCAGCGCTCCAGCGCTCCCCTCAGTGCAGCCTCTGCCCAACCGAGCCCCCAGCACTCTCCGCTCAGATACGGAACAAGTGGCTCAGTGAATCTGTGTTGCCCACATGCTCAGATGAAGGAGCGAGGGAGGGGGGGGGGGGGAAGAAGTAAAAGGAATAAAATAACTGGAGCAACCCAGACCCAGATAACAGCCAATTCTGGAGCTTTGAGATTGACACCAGATTCAGGTCGGATTAGCAGTTAAGATTTATTCTTAGGGAGAGCTACTGTCAGTGCGGGTGAATGGGGGTGTTGGGGGTCAATCCACTAAGATCCATTTAGATCCAGGCCAGATTTGGGTCCAGAGACGTTCTACAATGAGCTGCTGTCAGAGCTGGGCTGGGGTGGGGTGGGGTGGAGGAGTGGAGTGGAGTGGTTGTTGGGACAAATCCATCTGAACCACAGGAGCAAGTGTTGGGTAAATCCGTGTAACAGCCATTTTAGGGGTTTTGGGATTGGAAGGAGTAGAAGGAGGAGGAGGAGGAGGATGAGGGGGGGGGGGGGGGGGGGGCACCCGGCGAGTGCCAGGGGATTGAGGGTTATAGCCGTGGTGAGACTGGAAGCATGTGTGCCGCCGTTCCACATGTACACACATGTGTGCTGGGATAAAGCGTGTAATGGGGCCTGGGATGGAGCAGGGAGTCTGCTTCCAGACTTTCCACATCGTATGATGTCTCAGTGCAGCGCTCGTTCAAGGAGCTTTAGAGAGAGTTTTAAGGGAGGGGGAGGAGGGGTGGGGGGGGGGGGGGGGTGAAGGGAGGCCCTTGAACTCTTCTCGTCCACCTGGAGAATGAGACTGAAAAGAGACAGACAGACTGAAAAGAGATAGAAAGACACTGAAAAGACACAGACAGAAAAGAGATAGAAGGGGACGAAAAAAAGAGAGAGATGTAGGGTCAGGAAAGAAAAGAATATGGTGTTATTCAGGAGCCCTGTGCTGTTTTTCTCTGCCACTCATCTATCCTCTATTTTCTCCCATCTCACACACACGCATATGCACAGCAAAGGCACACACAAACACACACACATGCTCACGCGCGCGCACACACACACACACACACACACACACACACACACACACACACACACACACGCACACATACACACACACACACAGACACACACACACACACAGACACACACACACAGACACACACACGCACACCCACACACACACACAGACATACACACACACACACGCACACACACAGGAGCACTCACACACTCCTTATCCTGTCCCATGACATGTTTCACCCCTCCTCCTGCTGGCTCTATCCTCTCTCCCTTTCTCTCTCTCTTCTTCTCCCTCTCTTCTCTTCCCTCTCTCTCTCTCATCTCCTCTCCCTCTCTTCTCCTCTTCCTCTACACCTCTCTCTCTTCTCCTCTCTCCCCTTCTCTCTCTCTCTCTTCCTCTCCCTCTCTTCACCTCCCTCTCTTTTCTTCTCCCTCTCTTCTCCTCCCTCTCCTTCTCTGTGTTTTGGGGAGTGGAGCTGAGGGTGGGTAATTGCTGTGTTCTCTAAACTTAAAATAACAAGCGTGGCCTAATTACAACAGCCTCCTGATGACAAGGAGAGAGTGAGCAGGAGTGAGAGGGAAGTAGAGAGGGAGGAGGGAGAGAGAAGAGGAAGAAAAGGAGAGAGAGGAGAAGAGAAAAAAAATAAATAGACGTAAAGGAAAGGGGGGAAAAAAAAGGGTGGGGGGGGGGTGGGGGGGGGTGGGGGCAGAGATATATGGAGAAGGGGCAGACTGAACATTGTATTCCAGATCTGAAATATGCTTGTAAATCATTCAAGGGCAAATGTAAAACAACTCCATAACCATGTAACTTCTAACTGACCAAGGCCCTAATCTAGTCGACTGAATGACAGTTTGGCTCCTTATGAACACATTCAAATCCAATGTGACTTATTGGGAGAACAGGCCTCTACCATCAATTTACATCTGACTTAGTTATCATAAATCACTGAAGGTTATTCAACAACACGCCTGTCTTTGCCTCACGTTTCTCAGATCTCGATTAGTCAATCCAATGGTGTGCCGAAATTTCAGATCCTTTCCCCTCATTTGTCTTAACGGTGTTTGACTCCAGTGCATTCTTACGAGTTTTAAAAGATGTTTCACAGATTATTAAGTTGGTTCTTCATGAGGCAAATGCGAAAACAAATGTAGAGTTTCAAGTCACAGTGGATTAGAATGAATAGAATAAGTGATTGAGTGTTTTTTTATGTAAGTATTGTTCACTAAAGAGCTTCTGAAATGCTCATTTCCTCTAATAGAAATATTGGCTTCGGCATGGAGTTTCTGAAGTTGCACTCGTTCGTGTGAAACGACCTCAACATGTTAGAGATCTGCATTTCCTGTTGGCTTGGCTAAAAGTTCCTTTGGTAACGTGACAGTGACTTCAGCTGAAACTGTTTTATAGTGACTCAGCAGCACCCTTTTTATTTCCCTCTCACACCAGTTACAGACAGGGCACGCTTATCCTGAGTCAGCTAAACACCAAACTGGAGTGGGTCTGATCTTGGAGGACAGAAGTCAAGAGTTCATGTTGAAGTTTCGGGGCGCGGTGGAGAACAAAAGCATGTTCTGCTTACCCTGGCGTTTTGGTATTAATAACTTCCACTCATCGAACCTGAGTCTTATTTTAGATTATTTTGTAATATTCCATACACTGAAGTGCGTCTTCAAACATTTCAATCAAGTGACTTGCAGCAATGTGCAGATGTCTAGCTACACTCCTATTTAAAGCAAAGAACTGAACTGTCAGGTTTTTTTAAAGTTAAATTACCTTATAAGCATTAACCTACGTCATTGCATTTGTTTCAATGGAGAGACCAATACTTCGTCTCATGTGCGCTACAGCATCATCACAAAGCAGTTGGCTTTTATAGGGGCTTTTTACTGCAGAGAAAGATTCTAATTACACTTCAGAACATGTTTAGGTTCTAGTTTGAATCTTTCTACATAGAAAGTTTTCTTTGATGACAATGTAGGGCATAAAAAAAAGCTAAAGGACTGTAGTGTAGCATCTTCAAGTTCTAAACACCTGCATCTTCCTCACATTGCTAGTTCTGTGTCACCGTGAATAATTGTCCTGTCTATCTGAGAAACTGTGGCAACTTCCATTGGTGATAGTAGACATAATGAGAAAGAGAAAGCTAAGATACATTTTTTAGGTTTATAACTCAACAATACTGTTTACAGCTCTTAACATTCATGAAACAGTCCGGCCATCGCTGGCCACTATGATGTCTAGAGGACCTGTGCAGATGCAGAGGGAGAATGGGGATGCGGTTACACAGAGAGTGTGAGAGAGAAGATGAGGCTGCTTCTGTCATCTAGTTTGGTGGTGTTTATCAGTGGGCTCCTTATAGACCCCTCCCCAGGGCATCAGTCAGTGAAGCGACAGAGCCTGGTTATTAAGAGCCAGGCAGTGGGAGACCTCATCAGGTCTGTTTACCAGCCGCCGCCGTGTGTCTCTCTGCCACCCCTCATTAGTCTCACAGACCCCCCGCCTAGCTAACGCTAACGCTAACACACAGACCCCCCCCCCCCCCCCCCCCCTTCGCTAATGATAGCAGCTACTGACGGAGGTCTGCGGGGACAGCGCTAACCAGTTTCTCAGTGGGAGAGAGGGGGCAAAAGAGAAAGATGG
This sequence comes from Sprattus sprattus, assembly GCF_963457725.1. Taxonomy (NCBI): domain Eukaryota; kingdom Metazoa; phylum Chordata; class Actinopteri; order Clupeiformes; family Clupeidae; genus Sprattus; species Sprattus sprattus. Next base: position 9,574,443 of record NC_137914.1, read on the forward strand.
AGGGAGAGAGGGAAGAAGAGAGAGATGGAGGGAGAGAGGGAAGTAGAGAGAGATAGATAGAGAAGGAGGGAGAGGGGGAAGAAGAGAAAGATGGAGGGAGAGAGGGAAGAAAAGAGAGATGGAGGGAGAGAGGGAAGTAGAGAGAGATAGAGAGAGATGGAGGGAGAGAGGGGGGAAAAAGAGAAAGATGGAGGGAGAGAGGGAAGAAAAGAGAGATGGAGGGAGAGAGGGAAGTAGAGAGAGATAGAGAGAGATGGAGGGAGAGAGGGAAGTAGAGAGAGATAGATAGAGAAGGAGGGAGAGGGGGAAGAAGAGAAAGATGGAGGGAGAGAGGGAAGAAAAGAGAGATGGAGGGAGAGAGGGAAGTAGAGAGAGATAGAGAGAGATGGAGGGAGAGAGGGGGGAAAAAGAGAAAGATGGAGGGAGAGAGGGGGACAAACAAGGGGGTGGGTGAGTGGAGGACAAGGAGAGGATAGAGGGAGAGAAGAGAAGGGAAGAGAGAGAGAGAGGGATGGAAAATAGAGGGCGAGAGATTCTGGGGGATTGGGGCAAGTGAGGGGAGAAAAGAAGCGAGAGAGAGAGGATGGGGGATGGGGACATGTTGTGTAAGGCCTCGCTGAGAGTCTGGATACGGGAGAGATAATCAGCCATAATTGTGACGGCTCCATTGTTCGTACACGTATCACCAGGCACAAGACTGTGTGTGTGTGTGTGTGTGTGTGTGTGTGTGTGTGTGTGTGTGTGTGTGTGTGTGGTGTGTGGTGTGTGTGTGTGTGTGTGTGTGTGTGTGTGTGTGTGTGTGTGTGTGTGTGTGTGTGTGTGTGTGTGTGTGTGGTGTGTGTGTGTGTGTGTGTGTGTGTGTGTGTGTGTGTGTGTGTGTATGCGTGTGTGAAAGTTTGAGTGAAGTCATAGTCCACTGTCACGTTTAATGGCACCTCTGAGATAACCTCAGCCTTGTACCTCTATAGACTTCACCTGCCATTATTATATAATCTGCCATTAGTATTATGATATAATATAATTACATTTACAGTACAAAACAAATATGACTGATGAATTATTGATTTACTGAATACTGTAAAATCACATCCACACACAGCAAATTAAAATAAAATCTATTTTATGTGATATGCATAGAATTGCACCAAAACCGAATTCCTACGCTGTATTGCATGTATTCTAATTCACATCCACACAGAGCAAGTTAAAATAAAATCTATTTTATGTGATGTGCATAGAATTGCACCAAAACCTAATTCCAACGCTGTATTGCATGTACACATAGGCCTTTCCCTCATCTAACCTTAGCGCTCAGTTGGACTTTGGGTGTCACTACCTGTACCTGTTGGACCATAAACCGAGAAAAACACACAACGTAGACTTGCGATGACCCCTGCCTTTCCCTGCCTACCTGTCTTGTGTTTACCTGTTTACGGGGCTCGAAAGGGATCGTTTGCTTTGGCCATGAACGTCTGCTGGTCTCAGAGGTTCCCCCTCCTGCTCCTCTTGGACGCGCTGGCTCCTTACCTCTCCTGTTTAGGAGGCTGTTCAGTTCTTGTTAATACTTTAGTTCCTTTTTGGTTCTTTCTTTCTCTTTTGTTTGTATGCGCCTCCAGCACTCACTGACTGCTGTCACCCCCATTCACACCCTACAGTACTGATTTTGCAGACTTTTTCATGCCTGAGGCATGTGTGTGAATAATCACTGTTGTTAAAATAATAAATTACTTAATTTAAAGTTGCAAATGGTGTATCTTACATCATCTTGGTCATTGCCATGTGAGCCAGGTAGTGACAGAATAATAATATAATATAATAATAATAATATAATAATAATAATCAGTGACTGAATGCATGCAGAGGGTTTCATGTAATCTTTATGGCGTGGAAGTGAGCCCTCAGGACACTGATTAGATACTCACCCTGTTTCCTCTCCAACACTAATGGGAGCACATGGCTCACAGGGACTATTACAGGGAGAATCAAGGACACACACACACACGCACGCACGCACGCACGCACGCACGCACGCACGCACGCACACACACACACACACACACACACACACACACACACAAACATTTACATGTAAACTCCAACTACTATAACAACCCTACCATTGAATTAACACCACTGTAATTGAGCATTGAGGAGACCGCACAAGTATGGTGCACCTGCTTCTGCATCTCTCTTAACATTCGACCTCTCTGACCTGGAGCCAGTTAGCAGAGAGGACGATAATAATGTATCAATTCTCTGCTCTAAATCAGATTTTTCTGTTCCTCCAGATGATGTTCAGGCATTTTAACCCATGCAGAGATTTTTTGTTATATTGATATTCATCATACTTGTCCTAGTGGGCATATGTGTGTGTGATAAGGTGACATCTGAGAGCAATACCATCTCCTAATGTTGTCTGATAGTCCTGTAGAGAGACTCTGGGGGATCCAACGGTCAGAAGCCTAAAGCAGAAGATGGCCTAATCTCTCTCTCTCTCTCTCTCTCTCTCTCTCTCTCTCTCTCTCTCTCTCTCTCTCTCTCTAGCTCTCTCTCTCGCTCTCTCTCTCTCTCTTGACCGTTCACTCCCTCCCTTCCTTCCCCGCCTCCTCCTTCTTCTTTTCATCTGTTTTTAGCCCCTTCCTCATTTCAACCTGACTCACAACAGACACACACACACACACACACACACATACACACAGACACACACACACACACACACACACACAGACAAGGAGAGAGAGGGCAGTTAATGAAAGTTACGAAATCAAAACTCACGCTCTCGCTGCCGTTTCGGTGGAAAAACAGCTCTGGGTTCTTTTTTTTCTCTTTTTTTCCAGATGGTACACAGTGTGTGTGTGTGTGTGTGAGTGTGTGTGTGTGTGTGTGTGTGTGTGTGTGTGAGTAGGTGTGTGTAGGTGTGTGTGTGTGTGTGTGTGTGTGTGTGTGTGTGTGAGTGTGTGTCTGTGTCTGTGTCTGTGTCTGTGTGTGTGTGTGAGTATGTGTGTGTGAGTGTGTGAGTGTGTGTGTGTGTGTGTGTGTGTGTGTGTGTGTGTGTGTGTGTGTGTGTGTGTGTGTGTGTGTGTGTGTGTGTGTGTGTGTGTGTGTGTGTGTGTGTGTGTGTGTGTGTGTGTGTGTGTGTGTGTGCGTGTGTGTGTCTGTGTGTGTGTGTGTGTGATGGGCCTCTGTATCAGGGGGCCAAAGGGAAGCTGAGTGGTGCTCAGCTTCACGAGGATGGAATGGAAACAGTGACAGGGCAGAAATCTCAGAACAGGTCACACACACACACACACACACACACACACACACACACACACACACACACACACACACACACACACACACACACACAGAGACAGGAACACACACTCGGCCAGATTGGAAGTCAAGCACAAAAACAGAAGTGCAGAGTGCAAGTATTGATGAAGTAAACTGATTAGTCACAAGCTTCTTCAAGCTGGCCCAAACTGGTCCAACAGAAGGGTTATAAAGGACATTTTGGGACATTATGTCACCTTTCTTATTTAAACCGGTTGCGTATGTGTTAGTATGTGTATGCGGTATGTGACTGTGACTGTGATTGCATGTCTGTGTAATTGCAAATGGGAGTGTGTGTGTCTATTATATGTGCTTTCTTACACATTTGAGTGTGTATAATTGCGTTTATGAGTGTGTGTGTGAGTGAGTGAGTGAGAGAGAGAATAAGGGCATATGTGAGGGCATATGTCTTTGTGGAATTGCGTTGTGTGTGTGTGTGTATGTGTGTGTGTGTGTGTGTGTGTGTGTGTGTGTGTGTGTGTGTGTGGGTGTGTGTGTGTGTGTGTTTGTGTGTATATGTGTGCGTGTGTGTGTGTGTGTGCGTGCGTGTGTGTATGTGTGTGTGTGTGTGTGTGTGTGTGTGTGCCTGAGTGTGTGTGTGTGTGTGTGTGTGTGTGTTCTGGTGGTCCCTGACACAGAAAGAGAGTGCCTAGTGAGTGGGCACAGGCGCAGGAATGCCAGCTATGTGGCACAGTGTGGAGAGAGAGAGGTGCTGGAATGTAATTAAACCAAACCAGGGTGTTCTCCCACTGAGAAGTGTGTGTGTGTGTGTGTGTGTGTGTGTGTGTGTGTGTGTGTAGGTGTCTGTGTGTGTGTGTGTGTGTGTGTGTGTGTGTGTGTGTGTGTGTGTGTGAGAGAGAGTGTGTGTGTGCACGTGTGTGAGCAAGTGTGCAGGTTTATCATCATGTGTGATATCAGACATGTGACCGTACTGACGCACGTCACAGAGCAGACAATGAAGTCATCTGATCTCAGTGGCAGGATCCAGTTGGGACCGGTCGCTGTGTCCAGTGGTCAGAACCGGTCAGTTCTAGCCTCGGAGGAGCAGCGACTCTACTCTATAGTAACCACCGGCCTCGCCGTGACCTGCCCTCTCTCACACACCCACCCACACACACTCACACACCCCTCGCTTCCCCTCCCAGAAACTCTCAAGAAACCATCTCCCACTCACACCAGCGGACATGAAGACATACTTGTACACACACACATGCACATACACTCACACACACCCATACACACAAAAGTACGTGGTCACACACACACACTCACACACACAGACTCTCCTCCTTCCCCTACTCCTGTTCCCCCTCAACCCCACAAACACATGCGCACACACACACAAGTGCGTGCACAGACACACAAACACACACATGTACACACAGCTCTGCTTTTTCCCATTTCTCTATCCCACATCGCTGCAACCCCCTACTTCCCCCCACACACACACACACACACACACACACACACACACACACACACACACACACACACACACACACACACACAGACACACACACACACACACACACACACACACACACTCCTCTCTCCTATGAGCAATGTTGGGGAGTAGTGAACTACTGCTGGATTGTCAGCTCACCTGTGAGAAATAATTTAACGTTTTTAATCTGAATTTGTAAGACTCCACTTGAATATATTAGGTGTAAATTAGTCATAAGTAATAATTATTGCTATTTATTGACAAATATTCAAAGAAGTTGTGGCCTGCTGTTTTAATGTCACCTGGCTGACCGAGTCATCCTGCTTGGTGCAGGTCAGACTGATGGACACTAGATACAAACCAAAGCGGACATTCCTTGCACTCTCTTGAATAGTGGGGTATTTTATTTATTTGGTTTACATATGACCTATGAAAAAGTAGGCATTTTAGCAATGTTTTTTTGCTGGCATGTGACTTTTTAATTTTGTTATAATTTCAATGTACATTGTCAAATTGATCAAGTTTGAACAACTTTTTCCAAATCGCTTTAGTTAAACAAACTAGATTTCTCCTAAGGGTAGCCTTGCTGCAGCACAACGTCTTCCAGTGAGAAGTAACTGGTAGTTTGCGAAGGAGCTTCCCCAACAGTGGCGACGACGAAGGGGTCGGGTGGGGATCCGGGGAGTTCCTCTTTCACTTCCAGTGTGTGGTGAACCCCCGCTAAGTGTCTGCCGAGCGGGCTAGGTGGGCCCCCAGACTGGACACTGACGGTTGCGGTGATTGGGGTCTGCACAGGAAGTCACGCCGTGTCTGAGCGGAGGGAAGGACCAGGGGAAAGAGGGAAGGTGCAGGAGAAGAGACAGAGAGAGAGAGAGAGAGAGAGACAGAGAGAGACAGAGACAGAGACAGAGACAGAGAGACAGACAGACAGAGAGACAGAGAGAGAGACAGAGAGAGAGGTGCTATTTGTTCTATCTATCTATTTATTTAATTCATATTTATTTAGTTTAGAATTACTATTCTCGTTATTAATTGTTTTATACAAATGATCATTTTGTTGTGAAATGCTTTAGGAATATTGTACATTGTCGATAAAGCTCACAAAATTCAAATATTGAAACTGAAAGACAGAGACAGAGCAGTAAGATAGAGAGATGGAGAAAGAGAGAGAGAGAGAGATGGAGAAGAGAGAGAGAGAGAGAGAGAGAGAGAGAGAGAGAGAGAGAGAGAGAGTAGTTAGGGAGCAAGAG
>NC_137914.1:9585451-9592951 GCF_963457725.1 Sprattus sprattus
TTTCTTTAGTGTCTTTGTTTATTATGGGAAGAGTGTGGCATCCGTGCTGCGTGCGGGGATGGGCAGGGAGAAGGGGGAGAGAATGGGGCGCTAGGACTGGCCACCTGCTACACCTGGCATGGGCCTTTTTCTGGAGCGATCCAGGAACCCTCCGCACACTCTCCACTCCGCTCTTTCCAGGCACAGCTCTTATGTGTATAAAAGAGAAGCGCGCTGCCCTTAACGTTTACACAGATGGCATGCTGTCATTATCTATATGATCTCATAACTGCGTCCCAGGGCATGTCTCGACTTTCCCCCTGACCTGCGTGCCTTTTCTCCGCACACGCCGCGGCCTCTCCAGCTGCTCGTCCTATCTGTAGGGGAAAGGATGAGGGACTTCACTTTATCTGTCTTTTAAGTGCATATGTCCTTAGGTGTACGATGGCTAGAACTATGCGTTCATGCTTTGTGTCTCGTTCCCCGCTTTAACCTCCAAAAGACATTCCTTCAGATAGCCTGCAGTGAGTTTGTTTGTTGTTGTTGTTGTTGTTGATGTTGGTTTTTGACTCAACTAGTAGATCAAGACGTGAACGACTCTCAGGTCATTGGGTTTCCAAAAGCACGCGTGCAATGAGAAGATGGTGAGGCCTACAGAATCTTTCCTTGGTTTTTGTCTTGGTCTACCTTACTTTCTGCTTAATGAGGAAATGTAGTTCAATGACTGCTTATAATGACTTATAATGACATCTAAGGCAGTGAGTGGTTAGTGTAGTAGTGCTCATGGGACAGTGAACAATAGGGAACAGGAATAGGCGTAGCGCTGAAAAACAGCAGGCCAAGCTTATGTGTTTGTCTGTTTGTGTGTTTGTGTGTTCATGGTCTGTGCTGGTAAACATGTTTACTCGGCCACAGTGGTCAGGTCAGGTTTCGGTCTGTGGTTGTTTCCTGTCCCTAGCTGTCCTCCAGGTCAAACCCTCTGACTGCCCAAAGATACATCACACTCAGACAGACAGAGAGACAGACAGACAGACAGACAGCGCCCTCAGTGCCTCAGGGCACTCTGGTGTTTCTCTGTGGTGTCTTTCTGTACCTGAAGGCAGTACCTGAGAGTGTTCTGACCTTTACCTTCCCACCTACTTACCTGGATACCTCTTGTTTATCAGTCTGAAGGAAAAGCATGCCTATGGTGAAAGTGTTATGCATCTGTGTGTGTGTGTGTGTGTGTGTGTGTGTGTGTGTGTGTGTGTGTGTGTGAGAGAGCGAGAGAGTCTGTACGAGAGACAGAGAAGAAGAAACACAGATGCCATGATGAATGTGCCCTTAAGATCGGGTACAGTAGATAAAGAGATCCAGAACAGGGAGACATGACAGGTGAGCATGTGCGTGTGTGTAAAAGTGTATGTGAGTGTATTTGTGTGCTTTTTAGTGTGTATTTTCACATGGGTGTGTGTGTGTGTGTATTTGTGTGTATTTGTGTTTGTGTGTTTGTGTGTGTGTGTGTGTGTGTGTGTGTGTGTGTGTGTGTGTGTGTGTATGTGTGTTTTTTAGTGGGTATTTTCACATGGATATGTGTGTGTGTATTTGTTTGTGTGTGTGTGTGTGTGTGTGTGTGTGTTTGTGTGTGTTTTTTTAATGGGTATTTTCACATGGATATGTGTGTGTGTATTTGTGTGTGTGTGTGTATGTGTGTGTTTTTTACAGTGTATTTTTTAGTGTGAGTGTGTGAGTGTGTGTGTGTGTGCACGTGCACACACATAATGTATGTGTGTGTGTGTGCCTGCCGCTGGCTCTGCTGGTGGCTGGTCAGTGTGACTCCAGATCTCTTCCTCCTGCTGCTGAGCCCCAGGGATCTGTCTGTCTGTCTGTCTGTCTGTCTGTCTGTCTGTCTGTCTGTCTGTCTGTCTGTCTGTCTGTCTGTTTGTCTGTTTGTCTGTCTGTCTGTTTGTCTGTCTGTCTCTCTGTATGTCTGTCTGTATGTCTGTATGTCTCCCCTAAGGGGGATGCTTGTAACACAAAGCCCCCCCTCCCCATTCCGCTCCATCCACACAAAGGGATTACAAGCACAGGCTTAAGGCCTGACAGACATGGTCCTTTCAGCCCAGGCGCCGCCGAGCACACAGCCCTCTTCACCTCCTGTCTCTCTCTCTCTCTCTCTCTCTCTCTCTGTCTCTCTCATTCTCTTTCTTGTTTGTTTTTTTACCTCTATGAGCAGGAGGTTATGTTGTCGCTACCATTTGTTTTTCTGTCAGCAGGATTACCCAAAAACTACCTGGACGCTTTTCACGAAACTTAGTGAAGGGGCAAGAGCATGGGCCAAGAAATAACCCATTAGATTGTGAGGTGGACCTGCATCAAGAGGCTGTCATTTAGAGAAAGAATGTTACAAACAGAAACGCAAAGGCATGAGTAAGTTGGCCACATGTTTTATATCCTATGTTTCTGTATTTTCAATGTTTCAATGTGTTTCTATGCCCTAGTCTTTGCTAACAATACTCTTCTGTAAACGGTCATGCCAATAAAGAGTATTGAATTGAATTGAGACGAGAGAGAGAGAAATACAGAGATGAAGAAAATGTGCAGAGAGAGGAAGACAGAGTGGTGGTGAAAGGCAGCAGAGAATGAGAGCAAATAAAACAGTGAAGGAGAGGAAAGCAGACGGAGAGCAAACAGGCAAAATCCAACAGTCCATCCCTCTGGTCCCCACAACACCCCCCGGCCCCAGGCCCCTCTGACGTGGGGAACTTACTGGAACTTCACTCCCATGTCACATACCTGCCTCCTTCCTCCCTCTGTGCCAATGTTGACCTGCTCAGGCCTGTTCCTCTAGACCAGTGCTCCTCAGGAATCATTTTGTCTTTGTGTTCCTTCAGAACTTCGATGACTTGTGTAGAAAAACATATGGACAGTAACTTTTATATTTTATATGGAGAAAGCTGAGAATGAGCAGTTCTCATGCCTCTATCACAAAGAGAAAAGGGATCTCGGAAAGAGACAGAGAAAGTTCTGCGTCAGCGGCAGACGCATAGCTTACTCTATGAGACTCTATGCATCTCTGTGTGTGTGTGTGTGTGTGTGTGTGTGTGTGTGTGTGTGTGTGTGTGTGTTTGTGTGTGTGTGTGTGTGTGTGTGTAGCTTACTCTATGAGAGCCCGGAGTCGGCTGGACTAGCGCTGTAATGTGAGCGGGGTGAGCTTTGACTTACTAGCTGTCTACAGGGATGGGCTCGTTGAATTTTCGTGTAATTTATGGTTAGTATGTGACTGATATTAGCTATGTTATATGGAGTGTTGTGTGTGGGTAAAGAAATCAACGTGTATGTTTGTATGACAAGCTAATTTGATGGAGAATATAACGGCAAGCTTGAATCGTTGGGCAAATGGTCAAGCAAATAGTCCCTAGACAACTGGACAGTACGGTAAAAAAAAACCTTTTGATGTCAGACTTAGGCTAATGTGCTATGAATGCAGGGATAACAGAAGGCCCTATGTTTACCCTTTATATTTTTATTCTAAGGTTTGAATTCTATAGAATTTGGGTTGCAACTTAATGACCATGGGAAACTGTGGGTCTTATGGCCAGAGCAGTTGCGACCCACTGCTCCAGGCTGCTCCTCTACTCCACACACTCACTGCAGCGGAGCCCATCTGATCCTGCCGCCCTGCTGAACAGCCCCTTCCTCTGTGGAGCTGACATGTGGCACTAACGCCAGGACACAACAGACACAACACTAGACATGGCAAGGTCACAGGTTCAACGGCCAGACGGGACACGTGATGACGGCAGATGCATGGAGTCATCATATTAACCGACTGTGTGTTGATTCTGAAGGGTCTAAATTGCAAGAATTGCAGCGAGCACACAGAGTTAGTTAGCTGTTCTGGCTTCTTGACTGTTTATTGCACTCAGGCACGAGCATTCAAACACATAAACAAGATGCCAGATGGGCACGGGCAAATATATGCGGGCCACAAGAGAGAGGGCAAGGGTAGGCAAGACACCAAAACATCAGGGAAAACCACACTGGGGCATAAATCATAAACACACCGACTCTGATGGCTGACAGAAAAATACACGCTAACATCAACCAATGGGGGAAGCCACAGACATTCCAAATTCGGAATTAACACGGCATGAAAAAGAAATCGCTCACTCTCGCATTGCATTCCGGCGGGCAACTATGACACGCACACACACACACACACACACACACACACACCCACACACACACAACATGCTCGTTACACGCCACCACAGTATGTCTATGGAGGTGAATGGACTCTGTCTATTCCAGTTCCAGGTGTAGCTGTTTTAATCCAAATTTGAGTTTCATTTGTAAAAACACATGAAATTAGTTACATGTTTAAGTTAGTGGCGTGAATTCATGGAAAGTGCTGGTAGTAGTCTGGTCCAGTTAATATGGATAGTCTGGTACTGTAAGTTCTATGGAATATGGCACACATTGCTCATGACAATTAGAGAGCAAGTGGAATATTTCTCTAAAGTGGCTTGAGCTGAAAGGTATTTTCCAGGCCTTTTAGGGGGGGGGACTTTTAGGGATTATTTAGTCGACACTCGTGCATCCTAATTAAAGAATAACAGACATGCACATGGAGGAGGAGAGGGGAGAGGTGGAGAGGAGAGGAGAGGAGAGGAGAGGAGGGGAGAGGTGGAGAGGAGAGGAGAGGAGAGGAGAGGAGAGGAGAGGATAGGAGAGGAGAGGATAGGAGAGGAGAGGAGAGGAGAGGAGAGAATAGGAGAGGAGAGGAGAGGAGAGGAGAGGAGAGGAGAGGAGAGGATAGGAGAGGAGAGGAGAGGAGAGGAGAGGAGAGGAGAGGAGAGGAGAGGATAGGAGAGGAGAGGAGAGGAGAGGAGAGGAGAGGAGAGGAGAGGAGAGGAGAGGAGAGGATAGGAGAGGAGAGGAGAGGAGAGGCCAAACAGGAGGGGGAGTGTCACGCTGTCTCCTGAGCCTTTTTTCTTGTCTTTTCTTTTCCAAAGAGCATCTTGAGTGTCCCACGTTGGAGCTGGCGAGAGAAAACACGGACAGGTCTGCCTCCTCCACAGACCTCTTCCATTGAGTCCCATTAAGGTGCCTCCACTCCAACAACAACGCGGGTGTTCCCCTGCGCACAAGTGTTTGTTCAGCGAGCACCGTGCGTGTCAGACGGCGACGGCCAGCGCAGACAGCCAGACTGCTCCTCTTCCTCCTCCTCCTCCTCCTCCTCCTCCTCCTCCTCCTCCTCCTCTTCATCTCAGACATTTTCACTCTGAGCACACACACGTGGATAATAGGCCCCGCGTGGCCCCATTGTCTACCTCTTCATCCTCCTCCTCTTCCTTCCTGTCCTGCTCTTCAGCAAGCCTGGAAGAGAGAGATGGAAAGAGAGAGGGAAATGGAGTGAAAAAGAGGGGAAAGATAGGTGAAGTGTAGAATAAAGGTGGAGGTACAGGAAAAAAAAGGGAGTAAGAAAGAAGGAGCATGAGACAGAAAGAGGGAGGGTGAGAAAGAGAGGGGAAAAAGATGGGGTGAGAGGAAGAGAAAAAGAAGTAGAGAGAGAGTGTTAGAGAGAAAGAGAGAGAGAGAGAGTTAGAGGCAAACATGTTTGATGGGATTTTGAGTGGAAAGAAATGAGAAGGAGATGGAGAGTATTACACTTTTTTTTTCTACACTGGTGTACAAAAACATGGCACACAGTAGTGGCAAATGTCAGAAGCCGAGTCCATACAGCAGTTTAATGTTCACAGAGTGGCGTTTCACTTTCCCGGCAGCAGTCTGCACGCCCTATACTGCCACACCACACCGGCTCCCTACAGTATATAATGTCTGTGTGAGTAGCCGTGAAAACCACAAGGCATGCAGCACGATGGCAAAGGAGGAGGAGGGAGGAGGAGGAGGAGGAGGAGCAGGCGTACGCGGCCCACGGGCCCCAGGCTTTGGTTCGGCACCCAACCAAAACCGCCACGCAGAGGACCTCTGCTGAATCACTTCAGGTCATTCATTTTTTATTTTTTTACAACGCTTGTGCCGTTAAGCCTTGGCTGTGCCGATAACGCGCCTATTATGGTGAATTACGGAGCAGTGAGTTCATGATGACATCCACTCGCGGTGGTTTCGTGGGCCGATGTTAGTGAATGTTGGGGTTTTTCCGTTTGGTTGAAGGAATCCTGTTCCGTGTCGTAGAGTTTGTATTTGGTGTTACTACCCTGGCAGTGTCTGGCCTGTAATGTGTTACATGAACGCAACAGAATAGCCCCTACCTCATGCGGTGTCCGCTCGCAACTTCTCTACCATTACACGTCAGATTAAAACTCATGTTTCCATTTGGTCTGATATCTCTCTTCTGTGGTGTGGCTGTTTTTTGGGGGGCCTCAGCTATCTGGCATTTGGGTGCCTTAACATTTCAGTTGACATCTGCAGTGGATCTGTTGTCATATGTGCATTTGCTAGTGGTTTGGAGGTTTATAGAGGCATGTGTGTGTGTGTGTGTGTGTGTGTGTGTGTGTGTGTGTGTGCGCCTGCATATTTGCAGTGGCTCTGAGTTATCTGAAACCTGCCCGGGGAGTTGGGGAGTTAAATGCATTGACAGAATCCCCCACACTCAAATCCAATCAAGATGCCGAGTTAATGTGTATCTCTATTGGTGCAATAAAAGAGAACTGTTCTCCGAATGCCTCATTCTCTCTCTCTCTCTGTCTCTCTCTCTCTCTCTCTCTCTCTCTCTCTCTCTCTGTCTCTCTCTCTCTGTCAAACTCACACACACACACACACACACACACACACACACACACACACACACACACACTCTCTCTCCCTCTATCTCTCCCTCTCTCTCACACACACATACACACACTCCCTCTATCTCTCCCTCTCTCTCACACACACACACACACACACACACACACACTCTCTCTCTCTCTCTCTCTGTCTCTCTCTCTCTCTTTCTCTGTCTTTGACTCTGTCCCTCCCCCTGAGGCTGATAGTCGTAATGGTGCTCTTATCTAGCCTGGCTTGTACAGTGTGTTTGCTCCTCCAGCTCCAGGGGTTCCCAGGCTTGATAAGGGGCCTATCTCTTACAGTGTGCCAGTATCACGTTTTTTCAGACACACTCCTGTAAGGTGGCATGGCAAAGTCCAGTGCAGATACCGACTATGGACTTTGGAGATGGAGTAAAGATGAGGGCTCTTAAGATATGGCCTGAAGCCACCGACTGGCAATAAAAAAGTCACTTGAGGAAACGAGCTGGTCCAGAGCTGCCGTCATAATGTGACTTAGACACCTCTGAAAGGGAACACAACCCAGTACTGTTCAAACTGCATTTTTACATTGGTTGCGCTTAAAAGAGGGCCCACTTACAGCTGTGTGTGGGTGTGTGTGTGTGTGTGTTTTATATCTTTGCTTTTTGAACCCACTCTTTAGGATATAAGGGGCCTTTTATGCTACTGAAGTTACGCTAACAACGTGAAGACTTTTTACGAGTCCAACGACATCTGGTTGCCCATTAACGTGCGGAGAACGGCGTCC
>NC_137914.1:9595451-9600451 GCF_963457725.1 Sprattus sprattus
TTCTCTCCGCAACAAGAGTGCTGAGTGGAAACCCCACACCCAAATATCTCATGGGGGGGTTGGGGGTGGTGGGTGTCATTTGGGGTTGAGGGGTGTGTGTGTGTGTGTGTGTGTGTGTGTGTGTGTGTGTGTGTGTGTGTGTGTGATTAAGTGGTGGGGGGAAGGGTATTAAGAAACCATAATTTTACAATGAATTCCAGCATGATAACAAGTAACAGCTGCATGCTCTCTCTCTCTCTCTTTCTCTCTCTCGATCTCTCTCTCTCTCTCTCTCTCTCTCTCTCTCTCTCTCTCTCTCTCTCTCTCTCTTGGTGTGTGTGTGTGTGCGTGTGCCCCCACCACTGATGTGTGCCACGCTTCAGCTAAGCTCTGTTCTGCTGGGCAGGACCAGTGGGCAATAGCACACATGTGCCCCCCAACACACACACACACACACACAGACTCACACATACACTCCACAGCCAGGCACTGCCGTAGTAGACACAGCAGTCAGACACGGGTGAAGGCCCTGTACATCTGTGAGCCCCAGGAAAGCTGGCATGGATCTATAATGAAATAAACACACACACTGTCCTTTGTGTTCATCCCGAGACGCCTGGAGTAAAGCATGGAGGTTTCAGTGTGTGCTTCAGCTCAAGGAGATTTAAGATGACATCAAGTGCATGACACATTACATGAAGAAAAAAATACAAATGCACAACAGTATGAAACATCAAGGTGATGATTCTTTAATCCCAAAGAACAAGGGATACTGATAACATACAAATACTGCTGCTGCCTCACTATAGGCACGAAAGCATCTGCTTAATTGAGACACGGAACTGACTGCCGTAACTACCTGTACACCTGTGTGTTCATACCTGTCGAATGCCCCCCCCCCCCCCCCCACCCTTTGGCAAGAGGCTCTACGACGACAGGAAATGGCTGAATAATTAGGTGTGCCCACCTGGGAGAATTACAGTCCTTGTTAGATGGTGGAGACGAATGGTTTTCATCTATTGGAAATGGCTGGGGATTGATTCTCATGAGAGATGCAGTTTGAAAGCTAAATTCCTCTGTTAAAGACACACCCCCTCAATAGCAGATGACTCAGGCCCTGGGGCTGGGTTTCCCAATAACGGTGAATGTTTGCGGTTACGCCAGGGGTGGATCTCCAAACGGCCAACCGGGGCCCAAGCCGAGGGCCCCGAGGGGGTCAGGAGGCCCCAATGCCAGGGCCTCTGCATGGTGACGCTCCTTTTAACTTTGCATTCGTGTCGCACAGTCAAAAGGCTCAGTCATTCATGTGAATAGCAGAGCCCCTAAAAGTCCTACTGACGATCGTAGCAATTGTAGATCATGGCCGACAATGTAAGTTTCCAAATGTTTACGAGGCGTTGCGGCTAGTTCTGACTCCAATCGTCAGTACAGTTGTTGCGAAAAGGGAGCGTTAATTCTCTCTCCTGTCCAGGTTAAAAAATAAACTGAGGACTAAGATGACGCAAAAACGCCTCAAGGCACTTTTCCATCCTGGCAAGTGAAATAACCAATACTATAATTTCACATGAAGCAGAGTCAGGGAACGACGCTTTAAATAGTTTTTAGGTTTTCTTGCTAATATTAGAGGTGGGTTAAACGTATCTCTTATTTGTGGTTGAGAGCTGTGCATTTGGCTTTAATTGAGTGCACCTGAGCTGTAAATCCTGTGTTGTTGAGATACAGGTGAATTTATTTTCCAGTGATTGTGCCTGTTGGCTTTGAGTGTTCCTGTGCTGTAAATCCTGTTGAGATACGGCATGCAGGTGAATGTTTGAAATAATTATGCTGCTGCCGTTACTTGTGTGTGGATGTGAGCTGTAAATCCTGTTGAGGTACAGGTGAATTTAGTTCTGCTGCAGTTAGTTCAGTGCTGTGGGCTGCAAGTCAACCTGTGTACTTGCCCTGCGGGGGTAGGAGGAAGGTATCGGGGGAGATGGGGGGTGCTTTTTCCGTATGTGACCAGGGGCCCATTGCTTCATAATCCACCTACGGGTTGCAAGTGTTCTCCTCGAGTGATTCTACAAACGCTCATTCATTTCTTATGCACGTTTCCCAAACAAGCACATGCGTAGTGGAAATGCATCTCTCGCAGAGATCTGTGCTTCTTAACCCCACAGGGTCCTTATTACTCCTTAGGGATGCTTTTTAAACCCCCCAGGGTCCTTGTCACCATTAAGGATGCTTTTTAATCCCCCCAGGTCCTTGTCCGCCCTTAAGGCCAATTCACACCAAAGAGTCCGATGAGACAAAAACGTTGCAGAACGTTGCAGAGAGGGGTTGCAGTGGAGTGATTTAATCATTGCAAGGCATCTGATGCAGTTGCTAAAGATTTGAGAACGTTCGTACCTCACTGTTTGTGTGACATGTTGTCACTCAGTCAGTTAAGACACAGCATCATGACAGAGTTTTGGACAGAGGAATATGAGGTCTGCTTGTTTACGGTTTAAAGAACACCAGTGTCGGTGCAACATTAGTCAAAAAGCGTATGCTAGCAAAGTCACAAAAACAAACACATTAACTATGTGTTGGCTAGTCAGCTAGTCGGTGAACTTTGCTGGCTAACTAACCAGCTATATAGTTTATAGCTGGCTACAACGTAGTGACAGTTAAACACAGCTTCTATTAAAGTCAGTAGCCTATGGTGACAATATCCATGTATCATGCCAATGTGACCCTAAGCATAACAGTTTTTTTCATGTAGACAAGCAATGTATTGTAAAAGATGGTGTAATGTTCATGTGAGTCAGACAGACGGCGGGCCCTGTGTGTCATGGGCTGTCTTTAGGCTTGTTGCTTCTGTCTCATAATGTGTGAAAACAGTGCATTTAGCTGCCAGAATTAAAAACAAAAGTTATTGGGGGAGGATATCCATGACATTTCAGTGCTTGCCATAGGTGCTATTTTCTTTAGATATACCCATGCCACAACGAGTGGGTCATATTTTATTTGGGTGGTCCCTCATAGACTACAGATACTCTGATCTTAAACAAACCATCTGTTGAAACTCTGTTAACCGCAGTTTATGGTTAAGGTTAGGGGTTGAGTTTGGGTTTGGTTAAGGTTATGTTCAGTGAATAATTAGACTGAATTTGACTCTCAACAAACCATCTGTCAAGTCTTTGTGGGCAGACTATCCAAATAAAGTGAGACCTGACATTGTTATGGAAACGGTGGTGCTGTTGCTGGATATACCAGCGGTCTGGACCCCCTAGTTTTAAAACGCTTCGTTGGAACAAGTCGCTGGTTTCAAGCAACTCTCTTGGCCCTTAGGGATGCTTTTTTTTAAACCCTCCCCCTGGCCAAGACCTCGTCTGGCCTTAGGGATGCTTTTGAACCCCCCAGGGAACCTCCTACCGTCGAGAGGCCTGATCAGATCACAGCTGTTGTCATTGGAAACAGATATTCTCGAGTGAAACAGTTACGATAGATCTCCCATTGATCATCCGTAATGAAAGCACAAACAAAACACTCACACATGGCCCAACTCCTATTATTGAGTGCGATGGAAACATTGACTAGCACTCGTCCCCACTAAACACAAACACACACACACACACACACACTCAGACAGATGGAGACAGATGAGAATACCATACACATACACACACGCTGATTGTCTGATAGCACCCTGATACAAACCCCTGATACTGTCTGCGATCAATTAACAGTCCCCTCTGAAGTCGCTGTCAACCCCTTCATCACAGAGAACCTGGTGAGTGGCATTCGCTCCTGGAGACTCCTGTCAGATAAGAGATAAGACAGAAACATCTAAAGTGGTGTGTGTGTGTGTTTGTGTGTACCTGTGTGTGTGTGTTTGTGTGTGTGTGTGTTTGTGTGTGTGTGTGTGTGTGTGTGTATGTGTGTGTGTGTGTGTGTGTGTGTGTGCTTGTGTGGCGTGTATGTAAGGGGGCAGTGCAGTGAGGTAATCATGCAGTCACATGTCCTGAAAGAACACGGGGGGAGGTTATCAGTTAAATGACTAAATTGCTGTCATCATTCAGGGAAGACAGCGAGTACACGTCCTCTCCAGGGACGACGTGTGTCTGATAGTCATGTGTGTGTGTGTGTGTGTGTGTGTGTGTGTCTGATAGTTACGTGTCCGCTTTCAAGATTATACACATGAGACTGGGGAGCTCTGCTCGTGACGTCTCAGGTGCAAGCTTACTGTGCCCCCAAACCCCCCCCCCCCCCCCCCTTCTCTGTCTTTCCACTTCTTTTGATGTTTGTTGCGTGTTTCGCTATCTTACAAACCCTCTCCCAACTTCTTATTCTCTCTTAGTCTCTCTCTCTTCGTCCTTCTCTCTCTCTCTCTCTCTCTCTCTCTCTTTCTTTCATGTTAATGAACAAATGCCATAAAAATTCCACTAGATAGCTGGCGGGGGGTGAAGGCAGTACAGAGGAAAAAGTAATGAGGGGGTCTAACTCCGATCGGGGCCAAACTCATTCCTGCCGGCACTTTCGCTAAAGACGTCAACAAGCAAATCTAGCGTGGCACGCTGTCGCTGAGCCCCCCCCCCCCCACACACACACACACACACACACACCGTCTCTCTCGTCTGAAAGAGGGAAGGGAGGCAAACATGAGGGAGCCCACACAGCAGCTGCAGGGCTCTCCCAGAGTGCGCTGCCAGATTAAAGTGGGGTTGTGTTAGGATACCTCTAGGCCTGAACACGCAGAGGGAGCGAGACAGAGAGGGGGGGGGGAGGATAGAGGTTAGGGGGAGCTGAGGTGGGGTTCGGAGGAGTATGGAAGGTGTGTGAGTGGGTGTGCGTGCGTATGCGTGACAGGCTGTGGTTGGTTGTATATATGCGTGTGTGTATGCGTGTGTGTATGTGTGTGTGTGTGTAAGTGTATGTGTGTGTATATGTGTGTGAGTGTGTGTATATGTATGTGGGTGTGTGTGTGTGTGTATGTGTGTTTGTGTATGTGTGTGTATGCATGTCAGTGTGTGTGGGTGTATATGTGTGTGTGGGTGTGTATG
>NC_137914.1:9615451-9617951 GCF_963457725.1 Sprattus sprattus
GTGTGTGTGTGTGCACGGGCTGAGGCTGAGGGAGCAGGAGGCAGATGTTGTTGGTGTAGGGCAGGGAAAGGTGAAGACCCAGGGTGGGGCGACACTTGTGGTACAACTGAGGGTAAACAGACAGGGCCAGAGGGAGACAGAGCCATGCCTGTGTGTGTGTGTGTGTGTGTGTGTGTGTGTGTGTGTGTGTGTGTGTGTGTGTGTGTGTGTGTGTGTGTGTGTGTGTGAGTGTGTGTGTGTGTGTGTGTGAGGGAGAAAGAGAGAGAGACAAGGAGTGCATATGTGCCTGTGAATGTGTATGTGTGTGTGTGGGTGTGGGTGTGTGTGTGTGTGTGTGTGTGTGTGTGTGTGTGTGAGTGTGTGTGTGTGTGTGTGTGAGGGAGAAAGAGAGAGAGACAAGGAGTGCATATGTGCCTTTGAATGTGTATGTGTGTGTGTGGGTGTGGGTGTGTGTGTGAGAGAAAAAGAGAGAGAAGGAGTGTATTTGTGCCTATGAATGTGTGTATGTATGTGTGTGTGAGTGTGTGAGTGTGTGTGTCTGTGTGAGAAAGAGTGTGTTTGCTCAGGGGTGGGACAGCCACGCCAGGCTGTGAAATCTGACAGATCTATTTCTGAGTCTGGGCGGCAGGGCAGGGCAGGGCCGGGCCCTGAGAGTGGCCAGAGGAGTGAGGGGGGCACGGGGTCATCGCTGGGGCAACGGGCAGCGGGGCCAGAGGCAGTAACACAGGGGGCCACACACAGTGCCAGAAGAAAAGGAACTTTTTTAGCCAAGGACTCTCACCTGAAGTCTTCATTCCCCTTTGCAGCCAAAGCAATGAGCTATATATAATAGCATAGAGAAACCTTTACATTTTCCACTTCTTCTCAATCCACATTGATTCATCAAACATGAGAACGTATGATCATTTTATGATATGTTCGGTTTTTTTCCAAACTGACATTTGACATTATTCCTATTGTATTTGCCTGCAACGTCATATAGAGAGATCAGTAATACTAATTAGTGAATCTTGCTGGTGATGCACTGACAGGTATCATCCGAACGTGTTCAGAAGCGATCTGTGGGAGGTAGAGAGTCGTACCAGCCATCTGGATGAGATAGAGAGATATATAGGAACGTGATTCCCTGTGGACCATGTCTTGGGGCCTAATGTATGTTAAACAGCACTTACTCACATCTCTCACATCTCTCTCTAGTCACGTCATCACACTCCCCACCTCCATCAGAAACTCTTTCCTTTTCCCTCGCACCTACCTTCTTTGAACACAGGACCGGAGAATCATTTCCATTAGTGAGGATATATTTCTCTCCTTCTTTCTCTCTCTTTCTTTCGTTATTTCGTTCTCTCTCTCTCTCTCTCTCTCTTCACCGAAGGCCCTTCATGAGGAATCATTATCCAGGCACATGTCAGCCATCACAGGTGAGGCCCCCCGGGGCGACAGCAGACAGGAGAGTGTTTGTGGGTGGTTGGATGTGCTGCTGCCTGAATAAAAGAAGAAGAAGAAGAGAAAAGGGAAACATAAATAAAGAGAGAGAGAGAGAGAGAGAGAGAGAGAGAGTGGAGAGGAGGGCTGCGGGGCGCGGGGCATGTTACCCCACTGATCAGCCGTCATCAAGACAAGGCCCTGTCAGAGAGAGAGAGACGTGCCGGCCTCCCAGGATGAGCGCTTGCAGCCAGTGACGTGTTTTCATTCCCCCTCTGCCTTGAAGTCGGGAAGATGGAGTAGGAGCTGATGACGAGGGGAGAGAGAGGGAGAGAGAGAGGTAGGGAGAGAGAGAGAGAGAGAATGAGAGGGATAGAGAGCGAGAGAGAGAATGAGAGGGAGAGAGATGGGGGGAGAGAGAGTACTAGAGGATGGATAGATCTTACATGGTACCATTTTCCCCCTCCTCCTTACCTCCATCTCTCTCTCTCTCTCTCTCTCTCTCTCTCTCTCTCTCTCTCTCTCTCTTTCTCTCTCTCTCATCCTCCTTCCTTACCAGCCTACAGCAACTTCCAAAAAAGCAACATATCAAAAAACTTAACAGCACTTCCTTTCAAAATAATGCTGAGTTTAATATTATTTTGTTTTGAACTTCTTTTTCCCCTCTGTGTGTATGTGTTTGTGCCTGTGCGTGTGTGTGTGCATGTGCATGTGTGTGCATGTTCGTGGGTGAGCGTGCATGTGCATATGTGTGTATGTGGGTGTGTATGTATGTCTGTGTGTCTGTGTGTGTGTGTGTGTGTGTTTGTGTGCGTATGTGTGTGTATGCTTGTGTTTGTGTTCGTGTGCGTGTGTGTGTGTGTGTACTTCAGCCTTTGGGCACCCCTCCCTGTGCCTCAGCAGAGGCTGTAGAAGCTAGAGAGCATCAGCGGGGCAGGTAGGGTAGGGTAGGGTAGGGTAGGGTAGGGCAGGTCAGGGCAGGTCAGGTCAGGCTTGGCACTCTCACTCCAGGGCAATCAGACAGGCTTCCTGCTCACTGCTGGGGGATGTAGATGTGAGGGAGCAGGCAGCTTGG
>NC_137914.1:9645451-9647951 GCF_963457725.1 Sprattus sprattus
AAATCATGCAGGCAGAAAGTTTACGTCTATTCCATTTCAAAAGACCTGGGATTTGAAGCCTTTAAAGCTCTTCCAGGCTTACTCTTCATGATACAGTAAAAGGTCAGTAGCAAGTGACCGATACCGCTACTTTCAGCCTTCTGTTATAAAGGCCTGTATTTTGGGAAAAGAGCAGTCCCATGCCCTACTCCCCCTCCCTCTTTCGCTCTCTCTTTCTCTCTCCCTCTCTTCCTCTCTCCCTTTCTCCCTCCCTCGCTCTCCCTCTCTTTCCCTCTCTCTCTCCCTCTCTCCCTCTCTCTCTCTCTCTCTCTCTTTCCTCTACTGTCCTCTGTGGTGGGCGTGTTAACATGGCCCTCCTCACCTCCCCACATCCTGGCTAAAGCCGCATTAACCTTGTGGGTGTGTGTGTGTGTGTGTGTGTGTGTGTGTGTGTGTGCCTACTGTTCTAACTGTGGTCTGGACATCCCATCCCTTTACCTCCCATCTCTGTATTACACACAAACACACACACACACACACACACACACAAACACACACACACACACACACACACACACACACACACACAAACACACACACACACACACACAAACACACACACACACAAACACACACACACACATCTCTAAAACACACACACAGGCACACACACACCTCAATCACATACACACACAAACCTCTCAAACACACACACACACACACACACACACACACATACACACACACACACACACACACGCACACACACACACACACCTCTGCGCTCATCTCTCTCTTTCTCTAAATATAACCAGGTGCATAACAGGAAGCTGCTCTGGGGAGAAGGCACAATGCCACCTCAGGTTGACATTTTTGGAGATGTGAACTGCTGCTCTAAATTTTACATGCACCTAATATAGCGCGGAGAGAAGAGGAGCAGAGAAGCGGAGAAGAGGAGAAGAGGAGGAGAGGAGTTTCTCCCTAAACCACAAAGCATTACAATGTCTGTTTATCTGTCTGTCTATGTGTCTGAATGCCTGTCTGCATGCTTGCCTATTTCTGTACTTGTATGTGATTTTGTCTGTCTCTCGTTCACAACTTGTTCTGTCTCTCCACTCACTCTTCCTCTTACTCTATATCTAACTCTGACGGTGCTTTTTTTATTGCACACACAGATTGGGTCCCATTTTTCCAGGGACATTTCCGTATTCGAGCTGTATTGTGTCATATGTGTTGTGTTGTCTAAAATATAACATCCAGAGAAAAATGATTGTGTGCACCTATAAAAGTGGATGGACACCAATCTCTTACATGGCTATCTCAAAGAAGTCCTTTACACACACATGCACACTATAGACAGATGTACGCTATTTGCATATACTGCCTACTGCCACTCAGACACAATAGTGGAGATAAACACATGAACAGAAAGACAGACAGACAGACAGACAGACAGACAGACAGACAGACAGACAGACAGACAGACAGACAGACGTGATGAATTTTAAGAGGTAGACTCACAGGTACACACACATACGTACTCTGACACTGACAGACAGACTGATAGATTGATAACAAAAAAAGAGACACATTTTGACAGTGCATTTGAGAAAGAGATAGAGAGAGAGGGAGAGAGAAAGAATAAGAAAGATACAAAGAGAGGCTGAAGAATTTGCTAAGCAGACAAAAAGCTGCTCAGAGAAAGAGAAGAGAACTTTATAAAGTTTTAATTGATTCAGTGTTAATGAGACTGTGAGACTGTGAGACCACCTCTGGAAGATTTGGAGCTTCTACAACCAGGAATGAGTTTGACTGCTGAGAAAGGGCTGCCTCTGTGTGTGTGTGTGTGTGTGTGTGTGTATGTGTGTGTGTGTGTGTGTGTGTGTGTGTGTGTGTGTGTGTGTGTGTGTGTGTGTGTGTGTGTGTGTGTGTGTGTGTGTGTGTGTGTGTGTGTGTGTGTGTGTGTGTGTGTGTGTGTGTGTAAAGAGACAAACATTTACACATATATTGGTACAGAGAAAGATATAATACAGAATAGAAAAGAGAAATACAAATAAACAAATTAATCCATGTAAACATTTCTGGTTGATTCGCTTTTAAAACATGTATATGACACTCTACATAATAGCCTTCAATAGCCAATTAATGTCTTCAATATTTTTCATCCATTGCATTTGAATTGCAATGAATGAAACCAAAGTGATGAAACTAATCTTTCAGGGAAATGTGAGTGTAAGCAATGCTTTGGAAAAGTCCCTCTATTTCCTCTTCACTTCCTGTCATTTCATTTACTGTTGGAACACACACACACACACACACACACACATACACACACACAAACACACACACACACACACAAACACACACACAGAGGGAGACACCCACCCTCTCATCTAGATACTGTATATTTAGTGACCACAAAGACACTTCTCATATGTTACCGTCAGCATTGCATAAGAAAACAGCAAAGCCACAAGCAACTAATGGTCAGAGGTTTCATAAATACTGACAGGCAAAGTAT
>NC_137914.1:9672951-9675451 GCF_963457725.1 Sprattus sprattus
TAATGTCATAAGCATTCAACATTTGGTATACATTGATATACACATATACAAATGAAATGTTACAATTTTGGAGCACATTGGTAAGACTTTACTTAGACCCAGTATTGACAAAGCATTATACACACATTCATAAAGGGTTATTAAGTATTCATAATGCCTCAAAATGATTGACATCAGTCCATATAACTATGTATACATAGCAATGACTGCACTCATAAAGTATTATGATGCTATAGAATAAGCCCTTTCAGCTTGAAGTATTAGAATGCATAATAAAGCTTCTTTTACATCTTCATAATGGCACTGAAGATATCCTTGCCTTATGTTCAATGCTGTTTATTCACCACAATCTCTTAATGCTTTCATTATAATAATTATGACGGGCTGATACTTCAACAACATAGTTCTTTATGAGTGCAGTCATATCTATTTTGTAAATTGACTTATGTCAGTCACTGTAATGCCTTATGAATACTTTATAAACATTTATAAATGTGTTTATAATGCTTTAAGGAAAATGGTTTCAGTAAAAGGTTAACCATGTGTCTCAAAATAAAATAATTCGTTACAATGCATATTCTTAGTTCTAAGTTTCATTTTGTTGCCTTAAATAATTTTGATAATGTGCAGTGTTATAAGGGGGGGGGGGGGGGGTTATTAATAGCTATCAAAAGAACACTTGACATACAGTAATTGAAAGAGTGTGTAAAAAAATATGTGCATATTGTGTAAATGGCAGATGTGTAGCTTGGTTATCCGTCATGAGAGAAAACTTAAATCGTCCAATCTCTTCATTCCACCTTTCCATTCTGTCACATTATCTCCACTCCATGCTTCTGTTGCATCATTGTTCTCCACTTTTTTTATTTCCTTCTTTTCTTTCTGTCTCTCCATCTCACTCTCTCCCCTCTCCCTCTTTCTCTCTTTTTATTTGTCCTTCCATCCCTCTCTCTCTCTTTTCTCCCTTTCCCTTTTTCCCCATCTCTTTCTCTCACTCTCTCTCTCTCTCGCTCTCTCTCTCACTCTTTCTCTCTCTGTCTCTTTAATGAGTGGCTGTGGCTCTGAGTCTGGATCTGCGGCGTTGGCCTCCTATCGACCCTCGGCCTGCTTTAATATTCATAAAGGCTATTTCAGCAGCGTTACACTTTAGCGTAGCGGCTCGCCGCGCTAAATCGATTCCAATTGATCCCCATCGGCTCCCCCCCACCACCACTGATCCCGTTTAAACTCACGCTCAAGGTCTCCCCTCATAGATCTGTTCCACAGAGCAACCAAAGCAGGCCTCATTTCATACCACAACTCTCTCCTTTTCCATCTCTGTGACTGTGAAATCACCGGCGTGATTACGCTGCAATAACGTTCCCGAATTCTTCCGGGGGATATCCACTCAAGTTTTCCGCTTCTGCTCCCCAACTGGGCCCGGTTGTTGGGGTGGCGCTGTCAGGTTTTGTATGGTAATGAAAGATCAAGTGGCTGTCTGATGACCTGTGTTGTTTTAGTCGGGTCTCGAGGTAGACTGAGTGAGGGTTCGTAATAATTATATTTGCGTAGTCGAGGCCTTAACCCTATCGGCCCCAGGGCATCTGCAGGCTGAGAGGTCATATAGGTCATGTTTGTGGAGTGTTTAAGCAGCAGGCTTGTCACACATACACACACACACTCCTGTCGACGATCTCCATTTGTGTGAGTACGCTCAAATAGAAAAACATACGGTTGTAGGAAAAATATCTACTTCCCCCTTCAGGCGCACGCAGACACTCTAACACACATGGGCACACACTCCCAGCTCAATAATTTATACCCCAAAATTGAGGAATTGAGAACACAAGCAGTTCATGCTCTTGTACATGTGTGCCAGATACACACGTGCACACACACACACACACACACACACACACACACACACACACACACACACACACACAGAAAACAGGGATGAATTCTTCAGGAAAGCTCTAAAATGCAGAAAATATGAAAAATGTAATCATTCCAGTGAATAAAAATTCATAAGGAAATGTACAAAATCAATATTTTATGCTACTTACTGTACCTAGTCTTTATTACAAACCTATTCAGGAACGAGCATTAAAAATTTAAGCTGACAGGAGTGTGTGTGTGTGGGGGGGGGGGGGTCTCGGGTGGGGTGGTTGCAGTGTGAAGCACAGCTTGGAGTTCAAAAGCAATACTATTTCATTCATGTTTAAAGGGCTCTTTTTTGTTTCTCTAGGAGCCACTGAAGCAGTTTTTAAAGTGGAGAAACAGAGGAATGCTTTGATAGATTGAGCGTTCCAAGGTGCCAAGTAGCTGTCAACATAAATAGCAATAAAAAAGTGGGGGGAAAATGTTTTAAACCTGAGTTTTCAAGGTTATGGCCCATAGCAATGATTTGAAGGTGTGCCTCTCTCTCAGTCTCTCCCTCTCGCTCTCTGTCTCTCTCTCCCCTCACACACACACACACACTGACTGTGCTTCCACACCAGTTACGCAAGGGGAAAGGTGG
>NC_137914.1:9682951-9687951 GCF_963457725.1 Sprattus sprattus
CTGTTCCCACGGGACGCACAACACGGTGCCAGGGACAGAAATATTAAACTACGCTGCCTCCGGCAGCAGTGCACACTGTCCACACCAGACACAGGGCCCCGGGGTTAAAGAGGAGGGTGAGAGGTGAGGGGGGCTGGAGCTGAGGGACAGAGGAACCGTAAACACAGGGGAGGGCCGATGGCGTTAAACACATTCGCAAGAGAATGGCGAGTGTTGTATGAGGTGCGCTTTTAAGTTGGGACATTGACAGAGAGGAGGAGGGTTTTTTTGGCTTTTGAAGAAGAGGAAACAGGTCCAGGACAAGTCAGCCCAACACATGCTGGTGTCTGTGAATGCATCCATGTGGAGCCGTCCTCCTTTGAAGGCCCTGTAGAGCCGTATCAGTGAGCAGTCAGTGTAGTCAGTGGGCCTCGACCATCCTCCTCCCCTCAAAGCCATTATGATACAGCAGATGAAAGCCCAGCACAGCAACAGCAGCAGCAAATAAACAAAGTGAAAATGAGTAAAGCTCTGCGGTACAGAGGAGGAAAAAACACTCCGGGATTGATGGAAAGAGAAGGAAATGGGGTGAGGCAGAAAGAGAGTGAGAGAAAGAGGGTATGTGAGAGGGCTATGATAACACAGAGAGAGAGAGAGAGAGAGAGAGAGAGAGAGAGAGAGTATGGGAATGACAGCACTCTACATCTTTCTCTCCAAGTCCCTCAGCTCTATTTGCGTGGAGGTATGATTATATATTGAGAGCGAGAGAATAAGGGAATGAGATGGGGACATGATAACAAACAGAGAGAAAGAGAGAGAATGAGAGAGAGAGAGAGAGATGAACTCCCATAGTCTCCCTGCTCTATTTGCGTAGCGGTACGCTGATATAAATATGTGTCAGTGGATGTGATGCCCGCCGCCTGGGCTCTCATTCATCCCGCTGGTGCTACTTATCCGGCGTCGCCGGGCAGAACAAAAGAGAGAGGATCTCCCACACACACACACTAAATTTAAATCCAGCCGCACAACATTTACACTACCCAGAGAGGTGTGTAAGTGTGTGTGTGTAGGTGTGTGTAAGTGTGTGTATATGTGTCGGTGTGTGTTTAGGTGAGTGTATGTGTACGTACATGTGTGTGTACGTGTGAGTATGTGTGATAACTTGAAAATGTTCTGTGTATATGTATGCATTTGAGTGTGTGCTGTGTTTATGTCTTTACTTGGGTTTTTTAAACACTTACATAATCTGAATGTTTTTTTTATTTCCTTTTGTGTCGTTGGCTTTGGCGTGTTATTCTATGGTTCTAAGTGTGTATGTGAGTGTGTGAGCAAATGACACAAAGGAATGTGTGTGTGACTCTTTAGCTCTCCCCAACCTGCAGCCGGAGGCAGAGAAAAAACACTGAATGTTTAGAACAGCTCGACACAACCTCAAGCATAATCTCACCTTAACTTCTATCATTAACATCCGTTCATATTACTGTTATCATAAACAGATTACTACCGTCGTATGATAATGACAGCATAATGATATAATCACAGACTGTAGAGCTTGTGCCACACATAATGAGATAAAGCAATGATCTAATTAAGAAGAAGCAGAAATCGCCTCGTTAACACAAGGCTATAGATTTAAAAGTAGTTTCAGTACACATCAAGGTAGGACAATTTGTGCCCAAAACATATGCAGCACAGTCTCTTGTAAAGGTCTGCGTGTAAAAACAACATTCATTGTGACCTTTTAAATGAAAAAAAGCAATGTAAATGA
Organism: Sprattus sprattus; assembly: GCF_963457725.1. Lineage (NCBI taxonomy): Eukaryota > Metazoa > Chordata > Actinopteri > Clupeiformes > Clupeidae > Sprattus > Sprattus sprattus. The sequence continues at coordinate 9,684,699 of NC_137914.1, forward strand.
CACAAAAATGTCTAATTCGAGGCTGTAACCACTACGTTTGTAAGGACATAACCTGCCTTCTCCAAATTCGGGCCACCGCAGGCTTAAGCAATCTGTGTGCTTCTGAGAAGTCCAGAATTAGCCCGGGGGGCTTGAATAGGTCATGGTCAGACAGTCGGGAGCTGCGATGATAGTGGTGATTTTGTGGCCACGCTAATTAGCTCGTAATGAGCTGTCTGAAAGGTTGCGTGTGCGTCTGTCTGCCTGTTTTCCGGGCAACGTAACCTGCATTGAGAAGCACAGTCCCACTCTGAATTCAAACCTGCAGCCTAAGGCCTAGCAGAGAGGCTAAAATCCACATTCTATCATGAGCATGGGCGAAGGATGAATCGAGGGACTGACACGGCGTTCTTCTTCAGACTCACGTAGAGTAACACAAGATGGATGGTTCTAAATGGTTCTCTGTGTCAGCCTGTTCCTGCACCGTTAGAAGCACAGTCCAGCGATACAACCATATCTACCTTCAGTCCCAACACGGGAGGCAGGCACGCTAACAAAGAGGCTGAAAGCATGTCTGTCACTGGCATGTCTCTAAAGGCACACAGCAGAGCTCTACACCCAGTGGCGTCTGCTACGGTGACACACAGCACTGGTGTCTGGATGGTCCTGTGTGTCCTGCCTGTCATCCCAGCACTCGGGTCAGACCTGATGAGGCCTTGGCCCGTGGCTGGGGGGTTGGTGGTGGTGGTGGGGTGGCTGGGGGGGCTGGGGGTCCTAGCCTAGCCAAGGCCACTGGAGCGAGGCATGATTTACCGCGAAATCTCCCCTCCCAGAGGCCAGTCGATAGCGCTGAATTATTTAAGGGCCTTCTCAGTTAATTAGATATTTAATTGACTATCCGCAGACAGATGATGGCATCCCACGCGCACATAAATTCATGCAAATGGGACAATGCGTGGTCCCGCCTCCCCGATGAGTGGATTTAGTGGCCCCAGTCACTAGGGGGTCAAAGTTCAACTATGGGCTGCCGTCACTGACACTCGCATCTACAGCGACAACACCCTGATCGTAGAAGGAACCTGCCTGTCAAACAGGCTAGAATGTCAGCGGGTGGATTCCCCGCCCCTTAACTCTCTCCTCTGCCTCTTACTGGAGTGAAAGGGCCATCTTGAGATGGGGGAGGGTGGGGCTGAGGGGTGGGATGGGTAGCTTGGGAGGGGGGGGGGGGGTCGTGACGGCAGCACCCAGCACCTCTCTCCTTAGCGCGCGGCAGTATTGACAAAGTGAAAATGAGCAGCAGTCTGCCGTTGTTTGTGCGAGGTGCGCAGGCTTTGTGTCTGACTGCTACCTCCTCCCTCTTCCACTGCACACCCCCCATACACAGCAGCTTTTACACACTCACGCAGACGCACACACACACACACACACACACACACATACGCAGACACAGGCACAGACACATACACTCACACATTTCGCACGCACACACCTACACACACACACACACACACACACACACACACACACACACACATACACACACAACAGCATGTTCCTCATTCCCACCCAGGAAGAAGTGTTCTTCCAGCACCATCACCATCACCACCCCCCACCCATCACCCTCCTTTCTAACGTTGGGTGTTTGTCGATTCCTCCGCATAAACATCCCTCCTCCCGCTTCCAGTCCTCCTCCCTTCCTCCTCCCTTCCTCCTCATCTCTCTCTTTTCTTCCTTTCTTCTTCAGCGACTCCACTTGCTTCAATGGACTTTCATGACAACTCATTCCGTGAGGGCTCTCTTTATTCTCCCTCTCTCTCGCTCGCTCCCCTTTCTCTTTCTCTCTATCTCTGTCTCTTTCTCTCTCGTTCTCTTTCTCTTCCTTCTTTTTCACTCTCCCCAGGTGAAATATTGATGGATTTTTTATGAATAGCTATGAAAAATTCATTCACATTCTGAAATGAAAAAGCGTAAACATTCGGCATCTGCCTATTCCTCTCGCATTCATTATCCTTTTACACCCCTCCTTTCCTTCCCTCCCTCCTTCTCTCTTTCTATCTCTCTCTCTCTCCCTCACTCCATGACTCCCTCCATCCTCTCTTCCATCAGTCTACCTGAAAATGGTGCATCACTCTGTCTCTTTTTCTACCACTTGGCCTAATTGCTTAATTTGACCAGCTTTCTCATCAATTAAAAGCCTGTCAAAGCCAGACGGATGGGCAGTTGGATCAGCGGTCCGGTCGATGGACTGATCAATGCCAGAACGGATCAATAAGTGAATAGAGAGTAAAAGGGATGAGCAGAGAAAATGAGTCTAAAGAGGGACAGAAATAAATAAATAAACAAACAAACAAACAAACAGAAACAAATTGAACTAGCAGTGGTGTCCGACTACTCCAGCAGATTTTAAAACACGCACACACACACACATAAACACAGACACACACACACACACACACTCACACACACACACACACACACACACACAAACACACACATAAACACAGACACACACACAAACACAGACACACACACACACACACACACCCATTCTCCTGCTCTATCTCTCTCTTTTAGCAAATACACACAACAACACAAACAGCTCATATGAGGATGGCAAACCCAACCATGGCAACCAGAATACAAAAAAAACTAGTCAAAAAAATAACACGCGTGTCATGCCATAGCAACAGATGCGTCGGATAGACAGACATGACAATAGCGACAACAGCCCCAAGTGAAAATGAAGAAGTACAAACTCTGCCACTTACTGCAGGGCCCCAAGAGACTGCCTCCTCCTGACATCACAGCAGATCATCAGAGGAAGCAGTGACAGATCAGGAAGCCATCAGGATTGTACTGTCACAGCCATCTTTACATTGGCATCTGTGCCTTTAGCAGACGCTTTTATTCAAAGCAACTTAGCTACAATGCTATACAGATCTACATTTCTTACACATCACTATGACAACTCCCAGATCAAATTCCAGGTAAGCGTATACCTACTTGGCAATACATACAAACCCATGATCTTGGTGTTGTTACCAGTTTCTCAGTAGACCACAGGAACAATATTACACCAGGTTACTGATCCGATTCTGGAGAGGAACCGGGTCTGGGCCTGTGGCTCCTCACTGAGGCTGAAGCAGGCGCATGAAATACAGCCCCACTACCAGAGATTACAACAGTAAATTAAAGGCGTACAGAATGAATCATGAGGACAGTACAGGTCTTCCCCCCATAAAAACCTATCAATCAATCCGATTCTGAAAATTAC
>NC_137914.1:9705451-9707951 GCF_963457725.1 Sprattus sprattus
TCTCTCTCTCTCTCTATCTCTATCTATCTGTCTATATCTGTTTCTCATCTGCCTTTTTGTGACTCTTTATAGGAATTAGTAGTGTGATCTTTGGGTCTGAGAAATGAGTAAAAAAAAAAAAACCTTGTTTGTATTCCTGGCAGGTCGGTCATTTAGTTTGTTTTGTTCTCTCCGCGCCCTTCTTACCTCTGGTCGGTGCGGTGGAGATGAAAAGAAGCAGGGTTGAGGGGGGGGGGTTGGGGGAGTTGGGGGGGGGGTTCTGGCTTTGGAGAGGTTTACGCTAAGATCTCAGCCGCGGCGGCCAAGGTGAAACTTTAGAGGATGACACAGCTGAGCTGTTAAGCCCTCCAGTCGGCACACTTCTGGGAAAAACACACAGCACAAAAACAGCAAACAGGGGGAGAGTGTTTGGCTCTCAATCACGAACATAACACACACACACACACACACACACACACACACACACACACACACACACACACACACACACACACTCACACACACACACACACACACCTTCTCTCTTTCTCTCTCTCTCTTTCTCACACACACACACACACACAGATTCTCTCATCTCATCCTTCTTCCTCCATTACCCACAAGTACACACGCTCTCACACACACTCACACACTTCGACACACACTTTTACAGTAAGTCCGTGCCTACACCCGTGAGAAATAACACACGGTCAGGCAGTGGGCTAAAAATAGGACATGAGCACATTCTGAGAGAGAGAATAAGAAAGAGAGAGAGAAATGGAGAGAAAGAGAGAGAAAGATGGGGGAGAGAGAAGGGGGTAATATGGACCATGCCTGCTTCTGATGTGGTCACGGACCAAACGTGGTGTGTCACCAGTGCTCAGCAGACCCTGGAGGATGGGCGGAGGGGTGCGTGTGTGTGTGTGTGTGTGTGTGTGTTGGGGGGGCGGGGTGGTGTCTAGGCACGGATGTGTTGGGAACCGTGCCACCGTCCGCCTCTGCCACCCCCGCACACGACCCCTGCCAAACAGGAAGAGCGCTATAGAGTAAAGAGCGTTTCTCCCAGGATCATCACTTCTGCCCGTCCAACCTGATTCAGACCTTTTTTAAATGGGGATGGGTGTGTGTGTGTGTTTTGTGTGTGTGTGTGTGTGTGTGTGTGTGTGTGTGTGTGTGTGTGTGTGTGTGTGTGTTTTGTGTGTGTCTGTGTGTGTTTTGTGTGTGTGTGTGTGTGTGTGTGTGTGTGTGTGTGTGTGTGTGTGTGTGTGTGTGTGTGTGAGTTTTGGGGGGTGGGGGTGCACACATTACCACTTCCTCCCCTACGCTGTGGAAAGAAGCCCAGGCTCTGATTGCATGTGTGTGTGTGTGTGTGTGTGTGTGTGTGTGTGTGTGTGTGTGTGTTAGACTACTGCCGGATCCCACAGCTCCAGCCCTGTATAGCCAGGGACTTTCCAGGCCTGCTGTTTTTCAAAAGGAGTCAGCTGTTCTGTGCCGCACCGTGCAGGGGTCAGGTAGGGTCCACACCAGGGCGAGTTAGCCAGTCACAGGAGGCATCTAGGGGTCAACCAGCCAATCACAGGAGGCACCTAGGGGTCAACCAGCCAATCACAGGAGGCACCTCGGGTCAGCATGACCTGGGCCCACAGAAGCAGGAAGAAGAACCCGATTGTACGGCACATGTGATCCGGGCCATCTGCAGACCCCTGGAGAGAGCGCACTGGTCAGGAAGAAGGTGTCATAGAGGTGGATTCAGAGGCCTGATGAGTGGCCAAGCTTTTGTTTGCAAGGAAAGAAGGGGGTCAAAGTTATGGCAAGGTTAATGACCAAAACAAATACTCAGAACAAATCCTTTCTTTTTACAGGAAGAGATGCAAAGCACATGTGCATGAAATGCGCTATATAAATAAAATTGCCTTGCCCTGCCAAAGATATGTTTAAAGCGTATAGTCCAGCTTAGCTCCATAGACTGGGGTCAGCTACTACAAAGTCAAAACAGCATTTAACTGTTATGCCACATAAAAGTGGAACAAACTGCCAGAAGATCTTAGATGTGCCCCAAATGTAATAATCTTTTAAATTACATGTTTGTCTTTTCATGTGCCTGTGATTGAGTTCTTAACTTGCACTTAATTCTTAATGCAACTTACTTTTAATTATATCGCTCTCTTTTAATAACTGCATACTTTGTCATTTACTTGTATTCATCTAATATTCATCTAACTTTTAATGATGTATTTTTCACCTTGTTTTTATTTTTAATTTTGCTTTTATTTATGTAGAGCACATTAGATTACCTCTGTGTATGGTATGTGCCATATAAATGAACTTGTGTGGCTGAATAGGAAAACACGGTGGTTTTGTAGACTGGTGTGCAGAAGATTCAGTTAGTGTACTGTATGTTTACTTGGCTTTCATCTACAGTCAACAACAAATATATTTAATTTAAATGAATGCTCCTTCATAGGGGAAACAGTATGGTGACACACTCTTGTCTCATAATAGTTCTAGTTTGTGTGTGTGT
>NC_137914.1:9712951-9715451 GCF_963457725.1 Sprattus sprattus
TCAGATTATAAACAAACTATCTGCTGAGAATCTGTTACCAACAGTTTATGGTTAAGGTTATGGTTAGGGGTTGGGTTTGGTTATGGTGATTTTCGGTGAACAGTTATAATAAAGACTTAACTCGAATTTCAACAGACCATCTGTAAAGTCTGTGTAGGCGGACTACCCAAATAGCTTCAATCAGTGTCTCCATTGCACCTGCACACACAGACGGGCCTGCACGCACACACACACACACACACACACACACACACACACATTCACATACACGCACACACATACACACACACACACACACACACACACACACACACACACACACACATATAAATAACTCAATTCATGTGGCACATTTTGAGCAATTGGAGCAAAGTTCTTCACAGCTTTCACATGCACGCACACGCACACACATCCAAACGCCCACAAATCTGCAGACCAGGTTTCTTTGAGCTGAAGAGTGGTACTTCACAAGCTCAAAGACACAATCGCCACAAAGAGTGATCACTTCCAACAACACATATGCCACACACACAGACAAACACACACACACACACACACAGCCAGCAGACACACGGAGGCTCGTTCAACACAGACAAAAGCAATAATCATCCCCACTTCATGAATGAGACCAGGCCCTCTAAACTGCCCCTGCAGTCTTTTTCCTCGCGATGCGTGACTCGTTTATAATGTGCAAATTCTCGCGGCTTCGGTGGCTCTTGAACAATAGGCGTTGGGAACAATGGCCCAAGCGTTGATGAGCAACACAGATCCTCACGGTTTGGCAGAGAGTGGTGATGGTGATGGTGGCGGTGGTGGTGGTGGTGGTGCGTCAATGTGTGAGTGTGTGTTTGGGGGCTACAAACACAGAGGCCATAAGCTGCAGCTGACATGCTGCCTTCCGCCTCTTCAGCATGAAAAATGGCCTCTGCGTTAAACACATCTGCACGGCCCGTATCTCTCGGCACGCAGGCCACAAGGCCTCGGACCACAACAAAACAAACACAGAACCTATGATCTGAACGAATGAAACGGCCATTAAGAGTCTAGAGGAGCTGGAGGGGATGGAGGGAGAGCGGTGTATATGGATAGAGAGAGAGAGACAGAAAGAAAGAAAGAAAGAGAGAGAGAGAGAGAGAGAGCTGGCAGACTCTTAACAAGCTAATAATAAGCAGCAGCACATGTTTTAAGGCATGGATCCCTTCAGCCATTACCAGTCGCATAACTGGCCTGACCACTGTATGGAGTGCCAGCTTGATGATAATGAGAAACACTTATGGTTTTGAACAGAGGCAGAAAGAAAGAAAGAGACAGAGAAGAGCATGAGAGAGGGGAGGAAGAGAGAAAAAGAGAGGCCTTTATTTTTTTTCCTCCTTTTAATTACAGAGATGGTATGTGTACGAGGGGGCAGAGGCAACCGTACACACAAAGATGTTTGGTAAATCACACGCATGTTCCAAACCAATTCCCAAGTGTTAACATGTGGTTCACACTCATGCCAGGAGTACATTCACAACTTGTTTTTTGTCTTAAATGGCACAGTGTTACCAAGGACAACCAGCCGCCTTTTATCGGGGTCCAGGACAGCAAAGAGAACGAGTTGTGTTCTCGTTACGACGATACACAAACATTTAGAGAACTAAATGTTTTCCCTGTTTTTTCTGTCGCTGCAAGTTATAAGAGACGTCAGAAAATTGCTCATCCGTGACGCGTTCTTTGTCTCGAATCAACAAGCCCCCACCCTCACCCTCCATGGGCAGAGCCAAAATCTGCAACTGCTCAGGACCTCAACCTTGCTACGCGTGTTATTATTTTCCACAACACTTCTCATATCACTCACGTTTTGTTTTTGCTGTGGACTGAGATGTTGTGTCTGGGCTCTGAAAAATGAGCCTTGTTTCCGGACAAGACTCTGGACAGAAATATGTGAGGCTTGGGGGTGAGGGAACTAAACTACACTAGTTTCAAATGTTTCACCGCAGTTTTTTTTAATTTAAGGCCAGATTTAAACCTTGTGTTTTTAGTGTGATTGCTCAACAACTCGCCTGGCCTGATCCTGTGTGGTGTTTGTGTAAAAATGGATGAAAAAAAAAAAAGGATGTTAGTTAACCAACCTATGAAATGACTAAATCCATATATGAGAGAGTGAATCATGGTTATCTTATACAATCATGACATAACAGTAATGCAGCACACAACATTAAGTTTATTTGTGGCACACATTGTTTCAACATCTCTTTTTTTTGTATGTGTGAATTTTATAACACTTTTGTCTTATAACCCTTGAGACCTTGAACATCATAAATAGACAGATGATATGTTTGTTGCCTTGGTCAGAGGAAGTTATGGAGCTTATTACACACACAAAAGCGAGACTGTAGACTGTCAACTCATTTTTGAATGCGGTTTTAATCATCATAAGCCTACAGTGTGCTGTATGCTCGTAATTATAATAATCAGCACTGGGCTGTGTCATTTAATGGGCAAGGGTCTGCTGCTTTTG
>NC_137914.1:9725451-9737951 GCF_963457725.1 Sprattus sprattus
TCATCTACACAGTCACTCTGACGTCCAATGATATTGTTCTTCGTGTCATCGCTGTCATAGCATGCAGTGTTTATACTGCCGTTCTCTTGCCCTATGGTGATATCTAAAACTCGTGTTCATAGTTATCATCAGACTTATCTTTGGCAGTGCGGACAGGCCTTTAGGCCCACCCCTCTGGAAGCCTGCTGATGTGAGGGGGTGATTGCCTTCATACCTGGCTGACAGAGGAGAGCTGGAGCTGGGGAGACGGGGGTACCCGCAGGGGCCTGATAGCCAGAGGGGCTCAGGGAAAACAGAGGTGGTAATGAGGAAGAACTCTTCATTCACGTGAAGGAGATTATTCCCTGAGCTCCAATACACAGTAACATTACACACACACACTCACACACCCATTACACGTAGCCTACACAATGCACACACACGTACACACATACACACACACACACACACACACACACACACACGCACACACACACGCACACATTAAACGTACACAGTACACACACACACACTCTCTCTCACACACATACACACTCTCTCTCACACACATACACACACTGCACACACTACACACACACACACTACACACGCGTACACTCACACACCCTCACACACACACAGACGCACACACACACACACACACACACACACACACTCACCAGCTCTACCTATACATACACACAGTCCATAGGCCCCAGAGGACAAGGCACACCCTCCTGTTTCCCAGCTTCCTTTAGTCATGATGGAGAGGAAAGGGAAATTAAACAAGGCGGTGTGTGTGTGTGCGTGTGTGCATATGTGTGTGTGTGTGCGTGTGTGCATATGTGTGTGTGTGTGTGTGTGTCTGTGTGGGAGAGCAAGACACACAAAATGTGTTCACGAATATGTGAGTCTGAAAGCAGAGAATTTCAGTAATATTGCATTGCATGTGTGTGTGTGACTGTGAGTGTGCGTGTGGGTCTGTAAGTGTGTGTGTGTGTTTGTGTATGTGTGTGTGTGTGCATGTGTGTGTGTGTGTGTGTGTCGGTCTGTGAGTGTGAGTGTGTGTGTGTGCGTGTGTGTGCCTTGCCAGAGCCCCTGCAGTAGGAGGCAGAGCCATAACTCCATCACATCCCCAGCTATCGGCTCCCTCAGGGAGAATCAATACTGGAATGATGGGCCTCCTATGTCTTCCCCATCCATCCACTGGGCCATTGAGCACATGTTAATGTTATGAATTATTGAGAGAACAGTTACTATTGATTGGCCAGGAGATTATTGGCGGGCTGAATTGCACTGCGAGGGCAGGCGGGGGGGGCCAGGGAGAACGGCAGGCTGGGGAGGAAGAGCGGGTCAGAGTCCTCACGCCAGGCTCGAGTGTGGAGTGAGAAACCTGACCTCCAAACGGCCGGGGTCAAAGGTGACGAGGAGGGCAGGGTTGACAGTGTGATGGGTGCCTTACTTTCCCTTTTTTTTTCTTCTCAGATTCTCTTCCCCCCCCCCCTCGGCCTGTCTCTTCCTCCTTCTTTCCCTCTCTCTCTGTGGATACGTGTGGCAGCTAGTGTTATTTGAATTTCAGATTCTTCCCCAAGTCGGCCAAGTTTTTTTCTTCTTCCTTTTACATCTCCATTTATTTGAAGCACAAAGAGACTATTTGTGTTAGAGGGCAGGATACCCAGAGATTTTTGACAGTGAGAGGTAAAATCTCTCTCTCTCTCTCTCTCTCTCTCTCTCTCTCTCTCTCTCTTCCCTTCTCTCCTACTCTCTCTTTCTCTCTGTATCTGTCTATCTCTCTCTTTCTCCCATACTCTCTTTTCCCCCTTCTTTTTCATTCTCCCTTTCTTTCTCTTTCTCCTTTTATATCTCTGCTATTATTTCACCGTTACCTTCTCCTTCTTTCTCCCTCGATCTCCTTCTCTCCGACTCCTCCTGTACTCCTCATGCAGGTTCTCCTTCTGGGCTTTTCTGTCCCTCTATGTGGAGATTTGGGGCTGACCATGGAGCCAATACAGTCCAATGCAAACAGTGCCACCCAGACCTACACACTCTCACACAACACACACACACACACACACACACACACACACACACACACACACACACACACACACACACACACACACAAACACACACACACACACACACACACACACACACACACACACACACACACACACACACACACACACACACACACACAAGCTCACCCTGAGCGGCTTCCCCCAGGGACCCACCCTGGCCAATCCCCCCAGAGGTTGTTGGACAGGCCTGCTTTCTCATAATGTAATCGGGGCAGGGTAGAAGGAGCCCCACGCCCCCACCCAAAAAATGAGTACTTTCCCAGGCAAGCAGGCATGTTCTCGACACGGGAGATTTTGCTTGCCTAAGTCCATTCCAAACCAAGGAAAAATCAGATGAACTAGCTGGAAGAATTGAAGCGTGCAGTGTAGCTGGGTTGGGCCAGGTGTTTTCGTCCAGATCGAGGTCAGGGTGTGATTGTTTTTATGACAGTGTTTGATTGTTATTGTTTGACATTTCACAGCCCAGTGTTTGGTGTAAAACGGAGGTGTTGGGGGACTAACACATTCTTATGTTAAGCCCCTGAGGCCTACAGGAGTCTGGGGTTCCCAGCCTGGGGGCTCTGGGCTCACTCTGAATAGAGAGAGTGTGTGTGTCTCTGTGTGTCTGTGTGTCTCTGTGTGTGTGTGTGTGTGTTTGTGTCTGTGTGTGTGACTGTGTGTGTGTGTGTGTGTGTGTGTCTGTGTGTGTGTGTGTCTCTGTGTGTCTGTGTGTGTGTGTGTGTGTGTGTGTGTGTGTGTGTGTGTGTGTGTGTGTGTGTGTCTCTCTCTGTGTGTGTGTGCGTGCGTGCGTGCGTGCGTGTGTGCGTGCGTGTGTGCATGTTTGGTGGTGGTGGTGGGATGGGGTGTATTGCTTTCACTGTAGCGCCCCTGTATGGAGCTTTCCTGGAAATGAGAGTTAGGAGAGGAATAACAGCTAAGGCTCCCTTAACCTGCCTCTAGCCACAGTCATAGAGGCTCTGTCTAGTCCTCCTGAGTCTATATATGAGCAGAAGTCCGTTGGAGCTGGAGGAATGAAATGTACAGGTGGAAGGAGCATAAACAGCAATCAACCGATAGAGATCAGGGCAGGGACAGAACTGTTCTACACTGAGAGGGATTCTCTGGGGCCGATAAATGCCAGTTACCAGAACACACCAGGCTCCTCAGTGGAAACCTTTCCAGGATTCCCATCTCTCTCTCTCTCTGTCTCTCTCTATCTCTCTCTCTCTCTCTCTCTCTCTCTCCCTCTCCCTCTCTCTCCCTCTTTCTCTCTCTTTCTCTCCCTCTCTTCCATAAGTATGATCATAAATTACCATTATGCCCACCTCCAGACCAAATGCACTCTCTCAAGTCAACCTACTCACATCCTTTCCCCTAGCACAAACACCACCAGCACTAACAGGGCCTAACCTGGACTAAACCAACACCACCAGCACTAACAGGGCCTAACCTGGACTAAACCAACACCACCAGCACTAACAGGGCCTAACCTGGACTAAACCAACACCACCAGCACTAACAGGGCCTTACCTGGACTAAACCAACACCAACAGCACTAACAGGGCCTTACCTGGACTAAACCAACACCACCAGCACTAACAGGGCCTTACCTGGACTAAACCAACACCACCAGCACTAACAGGGCCTTACCTGGACTAAACCAACACAGCCAGCACTAACAGGGCCTTACCTGGACTAAACCAACACAGCCAGCACTAACAGGGCCTTACCTGGACTAAACCAACACAGCCAGCACTAACAGGGCCTAACGTGGACCAAACAACTGAGCCAGCACTCACCGTTTGGGATCATGCTTCAGGACTGGTAGAGCTCACAGAGGGAGAACAACTTTCATTCATGCTAGATAGCTTTAATGTGCATGATCAGCTTTTGCAATTACAGAGCCTTATGACCGCGCCAAATTCATCTGAACCCGTAAACTCAGAGTAAACATACACTTACACAGTAAAGCGGCGTGCCAAAAAGGATCTTAACAATATGCTTTATGAGCCTCTAAAACATTTAACTCCGAACAGTGCAATACGCGAGATGATGATCGGCTCAGATTGGGGCTCGGGGCCGCGTTCAGATGCAATGATCTGATCCCAGGTCAATAAACAGGGAGAGTGACATTGATCCCCTGTAATGGTCTCTGAGATGATTCTGGGGGGCCTCTTAAGATATGTAGCCTGGCAGAGCTGTAGCTCAAACCCAGCATCACTAAAAGCACCTCTGGGCAGAGTAGGGCTGGTCAGTCCATAGCACCAGTGGGCCATGGCAGCTACTATATTGCCTCTTTGGCAGCAGTGGAGATGGTCTCTGCTGAGGGCTTTGATAGAGAACTGACAGGCGGTTTAATTCTTCTGCCTCTTAGGTTTCCATCTCGGCCACAACGGGAATGTGCGTCTCACTACATACCAGGAGTGGACTTTGATGAGCAAAACTAAAGAACTGACAGCTGTACATTGCTGTCATGTTTATATATGGAAATTACTCAATGAACTGATTTTCTATGGCCTGACAAACAGCACACAATACACCATTTTGCACAGTTTTGATTTGTTAAGTAGTGGTGCCTAAATATTCAAACGCATCTGAAGTGACAAAAGGCACAATGGCCTTGAAGAACTTGCAACATCTGTCACCTTTGTAGGAATATTATTAAGCATAGACTGAATAGGACTTTCAGAACTGGTTATTAGACATGCTATGGGCCCTGGGTAGTGCTCATGGGTGGGCAGCAGTGGAGGTCTGAAGAGGCAGGAGTCAGTGACTCAGCAGACAGGAAGTGAGCATGCTCTCAGACCACACCTGTTCCTGGAAGACGCTCAGGACTGAGTCGCTGCTTTTTAATATTTCACCAGCGAGTGTGTGTTTGTGAGGGAAGGGGGGGGGGGGGGGGGAGAGAAAGAAAAACACAGAGGGAGGGAGAGAGAGAGGGTTGTGGATATCTGTGTTTGTGATAAACAGCAAGCATACTAGAGTAAGAGACACAGACAAAGAGAATGACAGTGACAAACAAAGAGACAGAGAGATAGACAGAGAGAGAGAGAGAGAGAGAGTGTGTGGGTGTGTGTGTGTGTGTGTGTGTGTGTGTGTGTGTGTGTGTGTGTGTGTGTGTGTGTGTGTGTGTGTGTGTGTGTGTACAAGTGCTCCTAAACCATAGCCATTTCTTGAGCATAATCTGTACCTGCTGTGTAGATATGTACTTTTAAATTATGCTAATTAGAGACACTATTGCAACATGACTAAACTGGGAAAGACTGAAGCATTGTGAACAAAGAGGAAACACAAGTTTAAACATCATTCTGACATAACAAAGAATTTGAATGATACAGGGTAATCTCTAAGCAAAGACGTCTGTGAAAAATGTTACATTCCAAAAAAAAGAAAAGGGGCCAAACTGAAAGGTCATTCAGTCTGCAGTAAAGCATTCAATTATATATGCTTTATAGAAGGTGTTGTTTTAGGGATAGCTACAATATATCTGGTACAAGGATATAACCGAATAACCGAATAACACACACACACACACACACACACACACACACACACACACACTCACTCTCTCTCTCTCTCTCTCTCTGTCTATCTCTCTGTCTCTTTGTCTGCCACTCTCATTCTCTTTACATAATCACTGCACAATAAGATTCATTGTTAATTGTAATTAATTGTTGTTAAATGTTTCTGCTGTAAAGGTGCATTCAGTATGCCGAACATATTTTTCCATGCCTGGACAAATTATATGAGTCTCTCATTTCAAGTTTTAAAAGCCTCCAGATACTTGCCTGGGTGACGTAAAACAAAGATGTCCATTTGCTTTTAAGTGAGACAACGTTCTGCAAAATGTATCTAAAAGACAATCGATAGGTTGACTAGCTATGCAGTGAGGAGAACGCATTTTTATAAATCCTTACATTCTACAAATATTCTCCTAACATTAATGAGATAACACATTTCCCACACCGTAAATGACAATTACTTTTTTTAAATCCACAAAATGAGGATCAGTCATGTAATATGTTTGTAAATTGTGCAGAAAGAGCAGAGCGCGAAGGTGAGGAGGGGGGCTTTAAATTAAAAGCGCAGCATAAAATAGCATATATCAAGTGACAGCTATAAAGCCTGCCCTTTTGGATGGAGCGGGATGGGAGTAGTTGACTCCTGTCCCGGTGATAGCGTGTTCTATATCAGTCAAGCCGTGCCCTGCCACTCTCTCACTCACTCTCACGCTCTCGTAAATGTCAGCCGTAAATCCCAGCTCAAGTGCTGCTTAGAACACTTCCATCTCCGTAAAGCTGGTCTACACACCGTCATGCACATCCACTGAGACATACACTGACACACACAAACACGAGGACAAACACAGACGTACTGTACATTCACAGATATACACAAGCAAACATGCACACACACAGACACACACACACACACACACACACAGACACACACACACACAGACACATGCCTGCCGTTAGCATTTCCTCTGGTCTAGCGATTTTGGTGACATCCAGCCACCCTCCACCTTCCCATCATGCCCAAAGGCCACCTGTCCCCGAGTGACTTCCTCCCCATCGCCGTCTTTCACAGAAGTGCCAGTGCCAGCTCTTTCGTCCCGTCCGCCCCCCCACCACCGCACCACCCTCTCCCTTCTCGCTGTCTCCCCTGCGGGGTATAAACCACCCCTTCACCCTTCTCCTGAATCCCCTACGATCGACACACACACACACACACACACACACACACACACACACAATCTCCTCTATTCCACACCTTTCCAAAACTACCCCCTCTACCTCCCCTGCACCCTCTCCTCTCCTCTCTGTCAGAGCCCAGGTAGGGGCCGCCGGTTGAAATATGGACCTGTGTAATGGCCCACTAAATTAACTCCTTGTAACCTAGGTTTAGAAATGGCCATAATTAGCATATAATAGGGGTCCGGGACGGGAAAGGGCCAACTCTGCCCTGCGGGGCCCCGGGTCTCTGCCTTCTAATAGCACTGCAAAGTTCAGCCTTATAAACATGTCAGCCTGCCACGTAATTAAGCGGCTGGCCATTAGATAATGGATCCGGTACCTGTGGACTGCCCATCATTCTATTCACTGACACTCCCCACACACACACACACACACACACATTCTTTCTTTCCTCCCTCCTCTCATCCCTCTCTCTCTCCAGCTCTCTCATTCTTTCCATCCCGTAACTGCCTGTCACTCTATTCACAGACACCCCACCCCAACACACAACATTGCCAACCTCTCCATTCCCCCTTCTCTTTCTCCCCCTCTCTAGCTCTCCTTTCAACCCTTCATCCACTCATCTCTTAACGTCTCCCACCCCACAACACACACACACACACACAGGCCGGAGTCCTGACAGATGCAGTTCCAATAATTGCAGGGCCTGCTTCCTCATCCAAGTGCCTTTTACTTATTTAAACTGTTTGCTTTAAGCGCCACAGAAGCCAATTAAGAGCAGCATAATTCAAGCAGACAGGGCCAGCCAGGGGAGAATGTGTTGTGTGTGTGTGTGTGTGTGTGTGTGTGTGTGTGTGTGTGTGTGTGTGTGTGTGTGTGTGTGTGTGTGTGTGTGTATGTGTGTGTGTGTGTGTGTGTGTGTGTGTGTGCTTGCTCTGCACCCAACCCCACGCCACATCATCTCTCTTTCTTTCTCTCTTTCTTCCTTTATTTTCCTCATTCACTCGTTTCACAATGGCTGGTGAATGGCTTCCCTCGCTCGCTCGCTATCATTTGCTAACTCTCTCTCTCTCTATCCCTATCTCTCTCCCTCTCTCTCTCTTTCACTCCGTCCTGGTTTAATATTTGGATAGGGTCTTGGCTCAGTGACAGAAGAGATGATTGGCCTGTTTTGACACGAGTGTCATAAGCAGATCTGCAGCACTTGCACAAACATGGCTGTTTTACATACACGCCATTAACAATAATGACAGCGCTCAGACAGATCATTTTCTGGGCATTATACCATAATGCACCCATACACACACACACACACACACACACACACACACACACACACACACACACACACACACACACACACACAGGCCATTGGGTTACTACAGTGCATGTTTCACTACTTTACTTCAGACGACATAGAAACTTGAACACCACTTCAGTCTCCAGCGCTGCCCGGAATCCAATGGGCTCCCGTCAGGCAGGCCATGCAGAAGACACACCACATTTAATTTGATCTAATTTTCTAGATTTATTAAATCGAATCTAACTCTAATTTCATTCCATCTCCTCTGCTTATTCCAACTTCTCCCTCAAATGAATAAAAACCTGACTGGAGAGAAGAGCGCCTTCAGTCATTCTAACAGCCCCTGAAATAAATGCGATTGCAAATGGCTCTTGTCACTTGCGCTGCCGAGCAGACCAGACCACCGGTCAATATCTGGAATGACAGGTGCCGCGGGTCACATAGACGTCTGCCCGCTGATGGATATGTATCCCTCCGTAATTGATGTAGGGCAGCTGTTATTGTCGCTTTCACTCTGCCTCTATTGCTTATTAAAAGCTGTGGGCCTTAAGTACCGTGCAGCCAATTACAGCCTCTACGGCACGGAGGGGGCCCTGCTGGTACAGGGGAACTCTTCTTGGGTTCCTGAACTGAACCGAAACTGGCTACTGGCCCAGTGTACTCTACTTCTCTCCCCTCTCCCTGAACCCTTTAGTTCCTGCCCTGCTGGTACAGAAGAACTCTTCTTGGGTTCCTGAACTGAACCGAACTGGCTACTGGCCCAGTGAACTCTACTTCTCTCCCCTCGCCCTGCTGGTACAGAAGAACTCTTCTTGGGTTCCTGAACTGAACCCGCACTGGCTACTGGCCCAGTGTACTCTACTTCTCTCCCCTCTCCCTGAACCCTTTAGTTCCTGCCCTGCTGGTACAGAAGAACTCTTCTTGGGTTCCTGAACTGAACCGAACTGGCTACTGGCCCAGTGAACTCTACTTCTCTCCCCTCGCCCTGCTGGTACAGAAGAACTCTTCTTGGGTTCCTGAACTGAACCCGAACTGGCTACTGGCCCAGTGTACTCTACTTCTCTCCCCTCTCCCTGAACCCTTTAGTTCCTGCCCTGCTGGTACAGAAGAACTCTTCTTGGGTTCCTGAACTGAACCGAACTGGCTACTGGCCCAGTGAACTCTACTTCTCTCCCCTCGCCCTGCTGGTACAGAAGAACTCTTCTTGGGTTCCTGAACTGAACCCGAACTGGCTACTGGCCCAGTGTACTCTACTTCTCTCCCCTCTCTCTGAACCGTTTGGTTCCTGCTCATGCTCATTTGTGGATTCCAAAGCAGCACATTAGACCGATGACAAACAACAGTCACGTCGCGAAGCGGAGACTCGGCCAAAACACACATCCTCTGCGCATAAGTTGTGTCTGATATATTTTCAACTCTTTTGGAATAAGAGAAGTAAATCTGTTTTGCTCATAAAGATGCTTGCACTCAAAGGAATGTTAGCGGTCCTCTCCTTTCAACAAACTGAGTTCACAAAACATTGGGTGGATATGCACACATTGTTGCTTCTTCATATTCATTTAGTGGATGGGGACACCCTGTTTTGTTGCAGGCACTGACAAGGAACTGTAATATCTGTGTGTTCCCATTCAGAGTGTCACTTTGACCCTAAGCTTACTGAACCCAGGAGAGCCTGGAGACGTCTATTCTCATATCCACTCCCTTGCAGAAAATACACAATATGCTCACTGTACATCATCTGTGTTTATGAATCACATTATATACATACCTTTTAATTTTTTACATTGTGCATGTGTGGGTGTTACTTTGCCAACTCGACCAACCATAACAGTCAGGTTTACAGAGCACTTTTAAAAGCTGAATTTGAGTGATGGCATTTGCTTAATGAGGCCAAAAGATATCAAGAGTTATCTATTTTACCCAAATTACCCAAACACTTTGACAATAATATAATCACAATGAATATTGCAACAAAAGGATAGACACCTTCTGGCAATGCTGATTGATAAATATGGTAGAAAGACAAACACCGCCTGACTGAGAGGAAAACAACTGACACCAGATCAGATGTGCCAAGAGCAACTGGCATGGCATGTTCTACAAACAGAAAGCACAAACACGCTTCAAACTCCTCTGACAGACTACACACACCAGGTCACCCAGATCTTACTTGGAGCGACACACGCACAGAGAGATCTGATAGAGAAGGATAGGAGACGACACAGGAGGAAGAGGAGGAGGAGGAGGAGGAGGAGGAGGAATGAGGTGTTCCACCGAAGCCGCAACACGACTCGCATCTCCGCTCACGCTGTGCCTTAGAAAGGGAGAAGAGAATCAGACTTATAATAATCGCTTGAGGCTCTAACCCTGACAGAGAGAGCGAGAGAGAGAATGAGAGAGAGAGAGAGATGAGGAAGAGAGACAGAACGAGAGAGAGAGAGATGAGGGAGAGAGGGAGAGAGAACGAGAGAGAGAGAGATGAGGGAGATGAGGGAGAGAGAGAGTGCGAGAGAGAAAACGAGAGAGAGAGAGAGATGAGGGAGAGAGAGAGAACGAGAGAGAGAGATGAGGGAGATGAGGGAGAGAGAGAGTACGAGGGAGAGAGAGATGAGGGAGAGAGTGAGAGGGTTGAGTGGGGTGGGGGAGAAACTTTGGATCTGACCCCGTCATGTTGGAATAGCAAAACTCAGAAAGAGCTGCTGTTGCACATTTCTGACATGTACAGTCTCTTTTCAGTCCTGATCAAAGAGCCCACTCGCTCTGCGGGCTGATAACCGAATCAATTTGGGGGCCTTTTGTTTTTCGCTGAATGATGCACGTTTAGCGGTAACCTTCGGGCGAAGAATGAAGGAAAGAAAGGAGAAAAAAAGGATGCAGCGAGGGAAGAAGGGAGGGAGGGAGGATGGGAGGATGGGGGTGCGATGGAAGAGAAGGGAACCTTCATATCCTAGGAAACGTCAAGAAAAATTTCAATAAACTTATGGGAATGTTCTAGAGTTTTGTCGGAGCTGGGTGTGATGTAAAAGCATTAAGTTGCATGAAGCAGGGCGGTTAGGGAGGAGGAGTAGGTGTGTGGGTGGGTGGGGGTGTGAGGGGGGATATGTGGGTGTGTGTGTTGGGGGGGGGGGGGGTTGAAACAGGAAAAGGGGCCGATTTGAATATGAAATGCTTCTGTGGAGAATAGAGCAAAATAAAAAAAAATAGAAAAAACGAGTGAGCGAGATGGAGGGAAGATTAAAAGATTACCTGTCTCCTCTCCTCCTCTTGTCCTTCAGGAGCCTTGAGTCTGTCTGCCCACCCCAATTCCCAGCCGAGACAGTCAATGGGAGACAGAGGCAGACAGAGAGAGAGAGACAGAGACAGAGGTAGAGAGAGAGAGAGAGACTGAGCGACAGAGGGAGAGGGAGAGAAAGAGAGAGACACAGGGAGAGAGAGAGAGAAGGGGGGGGGTGAGAGGGAGAGGGAGGTGTGCGGGGGGGCTGAGGAGGACTGAAAACAAGATAATCATTATGACCATCAAGGTGATATCATCACTGATGGTAATAAACATTTCCCAGGCATCAATCAGAGCACCAATCAATGGCATTTAACAGCCAGGGCCCGACATCCTGAGGGGGGAGAGAGTGTGTGCACGTACGTGTTTAAATGTGTGTTTATAAGAAGCCAAGGAATGAAAGACAGAGAGTGAGAGAGAGAGAGAGAGGGAGAGAGAGAGAGAGAGAGAGAGAGAGAGAGAGAGAGAGAGAGAGAGAGAGAGCAGACATTTGCCGACATACCAACAGGCAAAGAGCAGACGTCAACAAAGCTAAAGTAGCGCAGAGAGGAGAGAAAAGTCTAGAAGAATCAAAATTAGGTTCAGTGCTATTAGCACAGCGTTCTCATTCCGATGTGTTCATTTCCACTCTCTGAATGCTATTGATTGGTTCTCAGGGCAAATACTTTAGATGTGTGCATAAGTGATGACTCCTGGCCATAATGCACTGCTAAGAAGCCCCTCTGAAGAACCTTTAGAGAGGTAATAAGTCAAATAGAGTGATGCTGGGGAGAGACGTCTGTCCAGGTGAGTGTCGTCTCCTCTCCTCTCCTCTCCTGAATGTCAGGTGACAGAGAGAGTCGGTGGGATATCCTTGACCTGTGGCGTCCGCCCAGACATTGATATTCAGTAACGAGCCCTGAACACAGCAGAGAGGATCCATACTACCAAGGTGACAGTAGACTGTTCCCCCTTCCAATCTGTCTCTCTCTCTCTCACACACACACACACACACACACACACACACTGTCTCTCACTCTCTTTCTCTCTCACTCCCACTCTCACTCTCACTCTCACACACACACTCTCTCTCTCTCTTTCCCTCTATCTCTCTCCCTCCCTCTCCGTCTCTCGTAGGGGTAAATGGGCTTTTAAGGTAAGTGCACAAAGTGGTTATGGCCTTCCACGACCCTTTTCGCCGAGCCTGA
>NC_137914.1:9745451-9747951 GCF_963457725.1 Sprattus sprattus
TAGAAACATCCTGATTTCTATTAAAAAACAGACTGATGTAATGTAGCCTACTGTAAGTTACTGACATGGACAGGGACATGAACGCCTGTTAGCGCAGCTGATTTTAATGCAGGCAGTACTGTGGCTTAATGCAGTCTCTGAAGTAGGCAGTAGAAGGCATATAGATTGCCCTGAGTTATGCCAAACACAGTTCGATTCCAAACAAGGACATGGCCACAAATTTGTACAAATTATATACCGTGGAAGCATAAACCCAGGAGCAGCGGGCCGTTATAGAGTCCTACTGCCTGAAACATCCACAGCGTGTGTCACCGCCTCGAGATTCACAGAAAAACAAACAGCCACAAGTGTTTAAGATGAAGTGACTGTGAGTTTCAGCGAGTGTGGGTTTCTCTCTCTCTCTCTCTCTCTCTCTCTCTCTCTCTCTCTCTCTCTCTCTCTTTCTGTAACTGTGTGTGTGCGTATAGGTCTCTCTGTGTGAGGCTGTGAGGATCTTAGAAACTGTGCTTGCAAACAGGGGTAGGGGCAGGACAGACAGAGGACAGTCATTTTGGCATGGGCGCGGGGCCAAGAGCCTTAGAACACGAGCAGTTGTGGTTGTCATAGGAATATCCAAATGTCTTATTTGTGGGCCGCTCACCCTAAATGACTTGGGGCAGTTGTTAGTCTGAAGAAAAAGAGAGAAAAAAATAGACGCCTCTTGTTTTTCGCTACACAGTAGAAAGCCGTTGATGTTACTCTGGAACATTCCGCATTGTCAACAAGGAAGTGCCAGGCGAACCAGAGCATGGGATTTTGAACTCCATTCACGTCTAATCGTTCCAAACATGCTCTGCACCAGAGTGACTGTCTCTCATCCTCCACCCCGCCAGCTATATAGTTAAGACTATATTTGAATGAGCTGAGTGGGCCTGCTTACAGTACAGCGCTTGTGTTGTTGTTTCTTTATTCTGTTGGACGTTAGAGAGGGGGGGATTACCCCGATATGAAAGCGGCAGGAATCCCACACACGCCGAACCAAAGCTGGTTTGAATTGCGCTCTGACGCTCTCAGTACAGGACTCCTACTCCCAGCTTAACCCACCAGAGAGGCCTATTCACAGCCTCACCTACTGTGTTGTAGTCTGTGCCCCGTGGCTGAGGAGGGAGGGAACGCGCACACACACAACCACACACACACCTGCATATGCACACACACACACGCATATGCTCACTGCATACACACACACACACACAGACACACACACACACACACACACACACACACACACACACACACACACACACATACACTCACACACATCACACACACACACACACACACATACACTCACACACATCACACACACACACACATACACTCACATCACACATACACATACGCTCGTTTTTTTGGGTCACGTTTTCTCCCAGGACTGTGGTGGTGGCCCCAGCAGCGGTAGAAGAGAGGCACATCTATATCCCCAGTGGATATGAAGGCTGTGTTCCACATGACCAGGAGAGAACCACATCAGATATTACTGATGATCTTAAGTCTGAGGCTCCACACACTCCCAACACCCCACCCCACCCCACCCGACACACACACACACACCCAGGAGACTATAGGCTAAGTAGGACTGGATGATGAGTGACTGTGGTTGTATTGCATCTACTTTAGATTCATATAAAGTATGAAAACATAAATGAGAATTGTAGAAATCTCAAACATCCAGAAAGAAAGAAAGAAAATAAGAAATGACATGAAAAAGAATGAAATTAACAAAACAGAATCACTATTACAAAGAGAGAAACAGGAATAGACAAGAGGAGAGATAAAGAGAAGCCGATTTCAGGAAAAAACGGAATAACAACACACACACACGCACTCAGACACACACACACACACACACACACACACACACACACACACACATACTCACACAGAGACACGCGCACACACACACACACACACACATACTCACACAGAGACACGCGCACACACACACACAGCAGACAGGGTAATTACAGTGGCAGAAGATCTCAGGTGCTCTACATCAGTTCAAACCCACCATCAGACACCCTGTCACACACACAACACACGGGCTTTAGGATGAAGACCACCAGTCACACTATCATTCCCCCCCAGGCGACCTGAGCTCAGATCACACATCACAGCAGTAACAGCGCTAACAGCGCTAACAGCAGCACTAACAGCGGAGCGTCGCCCGAGCCCCAGAGCTCCTCACACACCCGTCACACGCATCATCTGTGACAGCGACTGGGGAGCGTGCTAGCCTGTCAGGGCACTAACGGCTCCCCGGCGCCTGACACCGGCACCGCCGACTCCCGCACTGACACAACTCCGACTCTGACACTGACGCGCCGTGGGTTTAGACAAGATCATCTTTATTCTGTCCGTCATGTCATGTCATGTGTGGCCCGCATGTATGTGTGTGTCTCTCTCTCTCTCACTCTCTCCTTCTTTCGCTGTCTTGCCCGGCAGCAATTCTTCGTTTGAC
>NC_137914.1:9770451-9772951 GCF_963457725.1 Sprattus sprattus
TTCCCCTTATCTGGCCGCATCCTCCGTGATGACGGCCATCATGGCATCTGCCTCATAAGCAGAAAGCAGCGCTGACGTTGAGGCGCCTGCCTCTGTTTTTCCGGTGACTAATTGTCACAGGAACAGCAGCGGGAGGTTTTGTTTTATGGAGGGGGGGCGAGCCGGGGGGAGTAAGACAGACAAAACATGGAGACAGAGGCTCATCCTTACACACACACCCACGCATACACACACACACACACACCCACACACACACCCACGCATACACACACACACCCCCCCCCCCCCACACACACACACACACACACACACACACACCCACACACACCCACACACACACACACACACACACACACACACACACCCACACCCACACACACACACACACACCCACACCCACACCCACACACACACACACACACACACACACACACACACACACACACACAGACACACACACACACACACCCTGAATGCCCCCCCTCCTCCACATGTTGTGTTTTTATTTTTCATTCGAGCAGGAGGCCAAACCACAGTCGAGCAGTTCTCTCTCTCTGGGGCCTGACACCGATCAGTGGCTTTTGAGTCAGGGGGTAGATGAGGTCATAGATGGGGGGGGGGGGGGGGATAATCATCAGCGTATGTGGGGAGAAAAACATGTCAACCACACTGGTGATGTTTCATGCATGTCTTCTTCCCTTTTTCCCTTTTTCCATCCTGCGCTCGTCTCCGTTTCCCTCGCCTGACAAGAGTCGCACACCTCTCACTTGACACCTACAGGTTACGTAGGACGACTCACTTGGAACACCTCCGTTGGCGAGCATGAAGAAGAACTCAGAGGAGAGTGTGAAGGTGTGTGGTGTGGGTGTGGGTGTGGGTGTGGGTGTGTGTGTGTGTGGGGGGGTTGTAAAGATCCTACGAGTATGAAGGATAATTTAGAATAGAGTGAGTGAAGGTGTGGTGTGTGTGTGTGTATATGTGTGTGTGTGTATATGTGTGTTTGTGTGAGGGTCGTGTACTCAAACAAG
This sequence comes from Sprattus sprattus, assembly GCF_963457725.1. Lineage (NCBI taxonomy): Eukaryota > Metazoa > Chordata > Actinopteri > Clupeiformes > Clupeidae > Sprattus > Sprattus sprattus. The sequence goes on from NC_137914.1 coordinate 9,771,480, forward strand.
AGACAGTATATGGTGCATAACAAGGACAAGTTGGATGGCTTTAAATGTCACCAGGCGTTTGGCTTTTAACTAACAATTACATCAGAGAGGCATGAGCAGGGCCTGACTTCATCAGAGCTCCAGTGTTGAGGCGCCTAACCAGGCCCATCTGAGAGGGAGACCAGGCACAGTCAATCAATACAGGGCCCCGCGCAGATACTACCTGTCAGCGGGCCTGAGCAAAATGGATGCCTGGGAAAGCCATAACTATGATAAATCTACTCCCCCTGTTTTGTAGACTGCCTCCCCCCCAACACACTCACTCTTACTCTCTTACCTCCCCTAAGCAACCGCCTACCTACCCCACCCCACCCCCCCACCACCACCTACCCGCCCTCCAACATTCATTCCTTCTCCAACACCCCCTCCCACCCCCACCAGTGCCGCATATTTGACTAATGTATGCGGTAAAGCTCCCAGCCACCACTTCACTCACCAGCGTGCCACCGCCCCGATCGGCCAATCAATCTCGGCGTCGACGGGGAAGGCGCATTAAAATAAATTTGTCACTGTAAGTTTATGAAATATTGATGGCGTGGCGAGAGCAGGATGGGTGTGAGAATGAGGGGGACAGGAGAGAAGAAGGGATGCAAAATAAAAATGAAAATAGGAGGGGATGATGGGAAGGCATGGCTGCCAGAGGACTCTCACGGCTGGGATTAGCAGGCCATGGAACAGGGTCCTGGTGAACGTGTGCTTACCTCATCTGGACAATGACACCTAACATAGACCTATTAGACAAATAGACAAACTATATTTGAGTCATTTAGCAGTCGCTTTGTTTCCAATGGGACCCGCAGTGTTGTAAACGTTATACATTTATATCAGAATGGGTGATCCCTTGGAATCAATCCCTTTGACCTTCATGTCTACCAGTTGAGCAACAGGAACACACCACAGATAACTCACTCAAAGGAACATGAAAACGTTTCCGTTAATTCAAACGTGGTGAAAGAACTCTGAGGATCTGAGCGAGAACAGACAATGATGACTTCTATGGACATATCAGACCCCCAGACCAAAAATACAGTACATACACACATACGGATTTACACACACACACACACACACACACACACACACACACACACACACACCCTCACACAAACATAAAAAACAAACACACTGAGGAACACTGTCCCAAAGACATTTCATCCAAACCTCATAAAAGAACTCATCAAGCATCAGAAAGCATCAGAGGGAAAACGCAGGGACAAGTCTGTTTTTATTCTGCAGTACAACCCGTCTACTGCACAAACACTGTAGCATCTGAGCCACTGCAAACCACTACACCTGTGACTCATTTTCTGTGATCATTTTTTTATTAGTTTTCCAACTCATATGAGATCAAATTATACAAGAAAAACAAAAGACATATCAAACAGAGGGCATAAAAACAACGTCAGATGTACAAAACGTACCTACGACTAATT
>NC_137914.1:9785451-9792951 GCF_963457725.1 Sprattus sprattus
CTGGAGGAGAGAGGGAAGGAGCTCAGCTCAAGGAGCAGGCTGAGAGTGGAGCACCTGGGCCTGGGCTCCTGCCAGACAGGTGAGGAGACGCGCGGCGGGGTGAGGCGGTGTGACCTCCGAGGCCGTGAGCAACGAGGCACTGGGCCCCCCTGCCCCCCTGCCCAGCCTGGCCGTCCCCTCTTCAACCCCCTGGCAGGAGCAGGAGCAGGGGGCACGGGAGAGGTCAGTCCTGCCTCCTCATCCCCGCCGTCCAGACAACATGGCAGGCGGCCAGACAAGAAGCCAAGATGCCAAGGCAAAAGATGATCTTCTGTGAAGAGAGCAATTGCTTTCACACACACTGTTTCTCTCTATTTCTTTTCTTCTCTTTCACACACATTTACTTCAACACACGCACACACACACTGCCTAATGCGCACACACACAGGGGCACACACAATCTCTTACACACATATGCACACCCTCTTCATATGAAGGGCAGAGCAGCAAGGCATTAATAAATGTCCTGCCTGAAGGAACAATGGAGAAAACAGCTGCATCTGTCCGAGCGAACAAGACCAACGGGGAGAGAGAAAGAGAGAGGGAGAGAGAGAGAGAGAGAGAGAGAGAGACACAGAGAGAGAGAGAGAGAGGGAGATAAAGAGCAATAGGAAATGAATAGTAGGAATCCTGTGACCTGTATTTGCTTTGTGGATCACAGCCTAAGCGGCACTTGCAGCCTCCCAGCATCATCATTAGGCATCAGGGGAATTAGATACAAGGACAGGGTTACTCCTCTACTTATTCATCTGTGTGTGAGTGTGTGTGTGAGTGTGTGTGAGAGAGAGGGAGAGAGGAAGATGGCATGCAAGTTTGTGTGCAGGAGAGAGGGAGAGAAAGAGAGAGAGCACGCAAGTGTGTGTGAGAGAAAGAGGTAGAGAGAGAGAGAGTGCATGCAATTTGTGTTTGTGAGAGAGAGAAAGAGAAACATGCAAGTATGAATGCGAGAGAGTGAGAGGGAGATAGGGAAAGAGAAATCACTGTGAAAAACAGCTATTTCGACAGGTTTGCTAGCCTACTTTCAGGGTAACGGCATTGATAGGAACTGGACGTATTGCACAGACAGAAGCTCTTTCTACTAAATACATTACTGAGTACCATTGAGCCAGGGACAGAGCTTAGCCCCCACCATTGTAAAGGCACATGTACATACACATATCCACACCATTGCAAACACCATGCAAGAACACACTGCATACGTACATGCAAACAGGTTCAAACACACATGCACACGCACACACACACACACACACACGCACGCACACACTCACACATACACACACACTCACACACACGCACACGCACACGCACACGCACACGCACACACACACTCACACACACACACACACACACACACACACACACACACACACACACACACACACACACACACACAGACACATAGGTTTGTTCATCTTAGATGCATATATCTATGCTTACCATAGGCAAATGTTATGCCTTGGCAATGCAAAAAAAAATGCCATGCCAAAAAAGCTCACTTAAATTGAATTGAATGAGAGAGCGTGCAAGTGTGTATGTGACAGACAGCGAGCAAGAGAGAGAGAGAGAGCACACAAGTGTGAATGAGAAAGAGAGGGAGAGAGAGAGGGAGGGAGGGAGGGAGGGAGGGGGAGAGAAATAGAGAGAGAGCATGCAATGTGTATGCTAAAGAGAGAGAAAGCATGTGAGGGAGGGAGCAAGAGAGAGGGAGGGAGAGAAAGAGAAAGCATTCCAGTGTGTAGGGAGAGAGACAGAGTCTATTAATCCCTGTTCCTTTTTTTCTCTCTCTCTCTCTCTCTTTCTGTGTCCCTTCTTCTCTACACCATTCTGGCACACAGCACTACAGCCTTTGTTAGGAGCTGTGTAATTATGAGATGAATGTAATGGAGTGATCCTGTAAGCACTTTGCATTCACAGTTATTCTTGTGTACTGTTAAACTGCGCCTGGAGGTCATATTAACAGCTTTTAAAGCATTTATATTCTCACTGTTTTAATGAACCCGCATGTAACAATCAGCAAGACAGACAGAGGAACCTCAGATATGTTTTCAAAAGATTCCTGTTTATGCCCAAAAAACACCTCATAAAACCATTAATCACCAGTCATATAATTCATCTTGATTCAACTGACTATTCATTGTTTGTTCTGCCCACGCTCCATCTTTATCGTTTTAATATTTGTATATACAGCCGCGGAAAAAATTAAGTGACCACTTCAAAATGATCAGTTTCTCCGGTTTTACTATTTATTGGTATGTGTTAAAGTAAAATGTACATTTTAGTTTTATTCTATAACCTACTGGCAACATTCCTACCAAATTTCAAATAAAAACTTTAACACATACCAATAAATAGTAAAACCAGAGAAACTGATAATTTTGAAGTGGTCTCTTAATTTTTTCCGCGGCTGTATAGTGTAAAAACGTTAGCCACTGTGTGGGGTTCTCCCCTTCGAGTGATGGCCCAGACACCTCCTCAGAGAAGAAAGGAGTGAACTCAGAGGGAGGAGAGAGCAAAGCGGAGGAGGGAGACTACTAGTTTTAGGAACACCACTGTAACACACCTGACAAAGAACAGCAGTGTGGGCTAGCCGCTTTTCAGACGGACGGAGAGACTGAGATCCTCTTTCCTGAAGAGAGAGAGAGAGAGAGAGAAAGACAGAGAGGAACGGGGAGGGGGACAGAAGTGAGAGAGAGAGAGAGAGAGAGAGCGAGAGAGAGATGGAGGAAGATCCGATAAAGTGAACAATGGTGTAAAAAGGAAGAGAAATGATGGTCTAATTAAGGCTGCACAGCTCCGCTACAGCAATTAAAAAAGTACAAAGCATAGCAATTTCATTCTAGCCCCCTCTCTCTCTCTCTCTCTCTCTCTCTATTGCTCTCTCTCTCTCTCTTGCTCTCTCTCTCTCTCTCACACCAAATTACAGGAGTGCATGTAGCGTCATGCCCTCTCTCCCTGCCTTTCTCTCTCTCTCTCTCTCTCTCCTCCTCTCTCCCTCCCTCCCTCCCTTACGTTGAGAAGAAAACATGATGTCTAAAGACCTGTTTAGTTGTAAAGGTTAGACCGAAAAAAACAACCACAACATAAACGAGAGCAGCTTGCATGGCATAGAGGGGAGTGTTTAGGTGTGTGTGTGTGTGTGTGTGTGTGTGTGTGTGTGTGTATGTGCGTGTGTGTGTGTGTGTGTGTGTCTGCACGTGTAAGTGTGTGTGCATGTGCACATGTATATGTGGACATATCCATCTGTGTGCGCATGAAGAATGATTGTGTTCATGTGTATGTGTGTGTGTGTGTGTGTGTGTGTGTGTGTGTGTGTGTGTTTGAGTTTGAGTGTACACTCCCTTTCTGTGTGACTGCGTGTATGTGTGTGCATGAGTGTAAATGTGTGTGCGTATGTATGAGTGTGAATATGAGTATCTGTGTGTGTGTGTGTGTGTGTGTGTGTGTGTGTGTGTGTGTGTGTGTGTGTGTGTGTGTGTGTGTGTGTGTGTGTGTGTGTGCGTGTGTGTGTGCGTGTGTGTGTGTGTGCGCATTAGAGGAGGAGGGAGGGGAGGCAGTGTGAGCGTGTGATTGCGCGCTTTGGCAGGTAGACGGCTGTGAGTGCGGGCTGTCGGAGCGCGCTCCTGATTACACGGCGCCATTCATCAAAGTGTCACCTCCCTGACAGCCACTAATAAATATACTGCCACAGGCCCCCTCCCTCCCCTCACACACTCACACACACACACACACACACACACACACACACACACACACACACACACACACACACTCCACTCGCACCTGGCAGCCGCCCTCCTCGCCTTGCCTCGCCTCGCCACCCTACCCTGCTCGGCTTGCTCTTCCTCCTCCTCCTCCTCCTCCTCCTCCTCCTCCTCCTGCTCGTGCACTTGTGTCGTTGCATTCGCAGGCTCAGCCTCATTTGCTAATTGCTGCTTCCACATAAATCCTGCTCCTGCCTTGTGTGGTGTCAACGGGAACTAAAATAACATTAAATAAATAAATAAATAGCCCGAGCAGCCAGGGTGGATGGCGTACGCACGGGGAGCAGGTAGCAGGGGAGGGGAGGCGTGGAGGGGGGGGGGGGTTTGAGGGGGGGGCATGTTTAGATTGCCTCATGTGGCAACGGGTCTGTTTTTTTTTTTAACCCCCCCTTCCTCCCTCTCCACACACATATACAGACAGGCGCACGCAGACACACACACGGGCCCCCTCGCTCCCCTGTATCCAGGCAGTACTTAATGAAGTCAGGTTTAATGCACTGTGCACCGGATCTCTACCCCAAGCGCTAGATTAATACGTTCCTCCGCCTGACATCCCATAATAATGGGAGAGAAATGATGGCCCGTTTCGCCCCCTCCTCCTCCTCCTCCTCCTCCTCCTCCTCCGCCTCCTCCTCTAGGCACTTGGTTGCCGTGGCGGCGAGAGCATCACAGCTCTCTGCTGTATAATGGTCAGAATCCGACGCGTGTGAGCATTTGCCCAGTGGTCAGTCCTGGTGGGTGGTGGGGATTAAGTGGAGGCTAAAGGGGTTAGGGTGCACTCACCTAGATCCATGGCCTTTGTGGGGTTCTTGAGAAGCCACATGTGGCCAGAGGCCCTGCAGGACTAGTTGGTGGGGGAATTGTTAGGGCCCAGTCTGGGGGGGGGGTAGGGGGTGTGTGTGATGAGAGCTGAGTCTGGTGGGGAGGGGGGTGGTCTGGAGGCAGCGGTCACACAGACTGGACCCCGACGCCTCTCAAGGGTGCTTGGTCAGCAACCCCTCCAAAATAACACAACTGCACCACTATTACATCACCCACACACACTCACACTCACACTCATACACGCGCACACACACACACACACACACACACACACACACACACACACACACAACCAGCCTGACTGGAGACAATGGCTTCTAAGACACACATGCACACACACACTCACTAGCTAATGCATTTATATGTATACGCACACACACACAGACAGCCTTACTGGAAACAATGGGCTCTGGCAGACTGTGCTCATAAGCCATTTTATATATACACTGCAACCCTGAATGTATCTAGACATTTACCCAAAGGGGCTGTACGTGAGAACCCAAATGTCTGAATCAGTTGGCCAGCCCTCTAGTGCAAAATCTGTGTAATGTCCGATTGAGACCAAGTGTGAATAGAGCAGATTATTGTCCGAAGAATTCACAGCGAGCGTCTGGGCCTGTTGAGACCCCTCGCCACATGACAACACAGGAGAGAGACAAAGCGACCGACTGCAATCATTTCCAATGAGAGTTGGTGATTTACAGTGACAAGAGACAAGTGGATGTGGCAAATAGGCTAGAGGTCTATTTTACACGAATACTGAAGTCAGCTTGAGACACCGCTGAAACAAATACATACGTGCAGTCACAGTTTTTTAGCTTAACATTCAATACACAGCACAAACACCCAACATTATCTACCTAGCGATAACTAGCTGGCTAGCTAAACTGAACAGCAACACTTTCTCACGACTTTGAATGTAATTCATCACAATTTGAGAGAATCTTAGTGGTGCCTGTTGTCTCTGTCCAATGTCGTCCGTGTCACTGTACGGTAAACCACACAGAGTATGAGTCCAGTAGGTAAAAATGCATCTGACAAGGACAAGCTTCTGTTGCGAGCTACATGTCTGAAACGGCAACTCCTGACAGCGTCCTGACCTATTTCTTCGGACATTGTCCAGAGTTCATATGAGAAAACTACTCCAGACACACATATTCACACAATCACTGTCCACGGTCCAGTCCCCTCCTTTGCCTTACACTACAACCTAATTTGTGTTAACAGCTTCTTCATCCTGTCATTTGAAATGGGCTTTAAAACTGCCGTCAGTCCATATCCCTCGTCCGGGATATTATAATTTTTTTGTAGGGTATGTTTACATTTGATTTAAATTAAACCTTTTTTTACTACATTCCTTTTACTTACATGATATTATTGCTGAGGTCTTCTAGAATATATAATCAGATATTCCATTTGTTTTTAGTTAAGGGAATTGTACAATAACATCAAGGCATGTCAGACCACTTAGAAAAGTGTAAAAGGCATTGGACTGTACAGGGCTTCTTCATCCTGTCATTTGAACAGGGCTTTAAGGCATTGGAAAGTGTGGCACTTTGACAGTGGAAGACTGACAGTTTGACTATAGTTTATGGTATGCAACTGGCCTGTTCCCCCTTCATAATCCATGCTACTATATACAACATAGGTAATCTTGAACACTGCAGCATGTCCACACACTAAAATTAGCATAAGATCATCCACCCATCCAAACAACAGCCGCGAGACCCAGATACAAGTCCCTTGTGCCATAACACACTGTGCTGCTAGCCGGTGTGCTAGCCAGCCTCACCGCGCCACTCTCGCTAGCTCCATCACTGACAGGTGTGCTGCAGTGCCCCCTGCTGGGAGACAGATGAAGCGAGTGACGCACAGTGGTCTGGCCATGGCGGTAGCGCTAGTTGCGGCAGCGGAAGTGAATCCGGTGGCGGCGATCTGCGGCGGGGCTCGCGTGCAGCCGTTCCCTTACCCCTAGGCTCAGCGGGGCAAGCAGATGGTGGCATGGCCGGGGGTAGGGCTGAGGGAAGGGGGGTGGGGGGTAGTTTGGGATGGGGGGGTTGGAAAGGGGGGGTGGTAGAAGAGGGCAGCATCTGTTCGTATGCAAGCCAGCAACGCAGCGCCCTCTAGTGCATACTGCCTCACTCAGAGCACACACACACACACACACACACACACACACACAGACACACACACACACACACACACACACACACACACACACACACACCCACACACACATTAACATACCCACACCCACTATTTAGAACAACTATAAGGCTCCAACTATAACTACGGTCAAAACAAACAGGATCTCTCTATATGTTAATGGTCAGACTGGGAGAACACTGGACTGAACACCAAGAAGGCCCTTTTAAACCCGATCATGGTTGGACTTTAACTCTACTGTTGCATGATGGGATCAGGGATAGGGGGAACACTTTCATTTATGAGGCAGAAGAAGAAAATAGACAAGCCAAGTAACTACACGTGCAACACAAGGCTTCAACATATGGTAACCTTCTTATCTATTTCACATAACAGAGGAGAGTGATACAATAACACATTCATCAACAACAAAAAAATGACTCAATTTTGGCCTGTTTACATGTATACATGTGTCTGCTTTTAATGTCAAGTCAAAGTCAAGTCAATCCAAATGTCCCTACCAACCGCAAATAAAAGCAACAGATGTTGACCGAAATACAGCACAGTCAAGATGAATCCATCCAAGCTTATGAGCATCAGTAAATAGAAGGGGAAGAAAAGAAGTACATAAAAAAAGGACAATCCAAAATAAAAGACAGGACACTCTACGCACGAGAAACACTGAGACGCCACAGGCCTTACTTTCGCTCTCAGGCCACGAGAGGAAGAT